>NW_017670859.1:349677-414616 GCF_001879085.1 Nicotiana attenuata
GGGGGGGGGGTCCGAATTCGGACACATTTAAAGTAGGTGAGTGTTGAGTTCCCATCCGTTCGATCAAAAGAGATGAACGGGGGGAATTTGAGGGCTTGGAACGGTGTCGTTTGGGCAAGGCTGGGGTTAGACCGGGTGATAGGGAAATTGGGCTTGGCTGGACCGATTATGGGTATAACAATTAGCCCAATTCAAATTAACTCCTTTCTTCAATTCCTTTTCTTTATTTCCTTTTCTTCTTTTTTCTTTTTGATTAAAAATCCTAAATTAAATTTCTAAACTAATTTAAATTGTAAAGTTAAGCTAATTATCTAACTATAATATTTATAAAAATTAGTTGACCCTAAATTAAAAGAGAAGAATTAATAATCTAAAATTAAAAACTAAGAATGTAAAAATGAGCCAATTTTTGTGATTTTCATTTTTAATAAAGCAATTAATTAGATAATTAATTCTAAAATATGAACACAAAATCTAAATGCAATGCGTGATATTTTTTTACATTTTCATGATTTTAATAGAATCAGACGTGCATTAAAATGCAAACAATTAACAAAATTCTATAAAAAATCCTATAAAATTGCAAACAATTTGGGAAAAATTTATTTCTTAATTTGTAGGAGTATTTCACATAGGGAAAAAATCACGTGCTCACAACCAGTAGTTACAGCACCCACTCAGCCAGCTCGGGGTGGGGCGTAGTCAGCTAGAGGTCGCCCTAGATGGGAAGGCCGATCATGTGGCAGACAGGCCCGATTCTATGCTATTCCTGCCAGGTCGGACGTTGTTGCTTCAGATGCAGTGATCACAAGTATTTTCTCACTATGCCATAAGGATGCCTTTGTATTGTTTGACCCTTGTTCCACTTATTCATATGTATCATCGTATTTTGCTTATTATCTGGATATGTCTCGTGAGTCCCTAGTTTCATCTGTTCATGTATCTACACCAGTAGGCGATACTATTATTATAGATCGTGTATTTGGTCGTGTGTAGTGACCATTGGGGGTTTGGAGACTAGAGTTGATCTTTTGTTGCTTAGTATGGTTGATTTCGCCGTGATCTTGGGTATGGATTGGTTGTCTCCATGTCATACTGTTATGGATTGTCATGCTAAGAACGTGACATTGGTGATGCTGGGTTTGCCAAGGATTGAGTGGAGAGGTTCTCTAGACTCTGTTCGCAGCAGAGTGATTTCATATTTAAAGGACCAACGGATTGTTGGGAAGGGTTGTTTATCTTATTTGGCCTTTGTGAGGGATGTTGGTGCTGATACTCTTACTATTTATTTTGTTCCGGTGGTGTGAGAGAACTCAACCCATTTCTACTCCTCTGTATCATATGGCATCAACTGAGTTGAAGGAATTGAAATAGCGGCTTCAGGAACTTCTTGATAAGGGGTTTATTAGGCATAGTGTGTCACCTTGTGGTGCACCGGTGCTGTTTGTGAAGAAGAAGGATGGTACGTGTGAAAGAAGAAAGAAAAGAAGAGAGAAAATGCTGATCCACTCTAGCGCAGGCCAAGCACAGCCTTAGCACGGCCATGGTAGAGCAGAAAAACAGGAAAGTGTACTTGGCCATATGCGCGGCCATTAGCGCGGTTCGAGCGCGGCCGCACTAGTCGCTCCGAAGTGCAGAAATTTCACGGGTAAACTTGGAAGTTTGGGGATAATTCCACTTAACCTATAAGAGGTCCAGCTCGCCCAAAAAGAGATTATCAAGGTTTTTATAGTTTTGTTGAAGGCAAGAAGAGGCAAGAGGAAAGGTGGATAATTCGGCATCGAGTTTTTCCTTTATTCCTTTTGTTTTTATCATTCATGATGAATTTTGCTGTTGTTATTATGAACACGATTATGAGTAGTTAATTATTTAGTCTAGGGTTTTGATGGAACCTGTTGAGGCATGAACTTCTTGTTGTGTTAATATAGTTTGCCCAGTTTAATCTCTATTTGTTCATCTACGTTCTTGTTGTAGTTAATTGACAGGATCCTCAATTAGTTGTGCCTATTTAATATGTATTACTCGGGGAAAGTGCATATTTAGGTAGTAGTTGAACAACACCACTCCCAAAGTATATGAGGAATCAATAACCGAGGGTTTAAAGGTGGGATTAGGGATAACGAAACCTTGTGTGCGATCAAAGTGAACTGTAATAAAATCCAGCTAGCGTAACTCGGGAGAGTGCGTCTAGTAAATTGTCATAAATACTCGAGAGAGATTTACGATTGTTTACCGTGAAAATGGTAACGACAAATAAATTTGTAAGATGGGATTCTAAAAATACGTGATCTATTCCCGAGCTAGTTGTTAGAGCAGTTGATGCTAATAATATGGAGTTTAATGATGAAATGTAAGTTAAACGAGGTAGTAACCGAACTGAAGGGCCTGCTGCCCAGGTATGGGTCTGGTCAATGGATGACCTTGGGGTCAACGCCAGGGTTGAATTCGAGCTATCGGGGATAGTCGGAAATGGGATAACAGTTGAAGATATAATTAAACAAGACTCTTTACGGTCAATACTACGCTATGTGATGAAGAACAAGTAAGAAAGCGATGGATATTAAGAAACCTCAGACCAGTGAGAGCCAATAGGTTTAGAAAGAAGAGAGAGAGTGATATTATTGCACTTGTGGAGAAATGGAGCAACATCAGTCCCTTACAAGGTAGGGTGAGTCCCCTTTATATAGGAGGGGAACTCGGCTATAAGTACATGTCCATTAATTACAAAACACAGAGATGGGATGGCTTGTTGCGATGCCTCAGCGTAGGCTCTGGATAGGCCAGCCCTGTCAGACTCA
Source organism: Nicotiana attenuata (assembly GCF_001879085.1). NCBI lineage: Eukaryota > Viridiplantae > Streptophyta > Magnoliopsida > Solanales > Solanaceae > Nicotiana > Nicotiana attenuata. Next base: position 352,476 of record NW_017670859.1, read on the forward strand.
GTCGTGTGTCTTGGGAGCTCCCCCCTTTTGTCCTGGTCTCGACCTCCGTCTGGCCTCGACCTCTTCTTCGAATAGGGCCTTCACAAGCCCCGAGGGAGAGGACTAAGGCCTCATTTGTTTGCACTTAATGGAGGTCTGAATCTTAATTATTCAGATCTCAGACATTACGTGCGTTTGTTTTTAAACTCTGAATCATAATTATTCAGATCTTAATCATTAAGTGTGTTTGTTTTTTTTACTTAACAACCACTTAATGGGTCTGAATAGGTCTGTATAGTTAAGATCTGTAACAGAGACTTAATTTCATTAAAATGTTATCACATATTCATTATTAACTGCCGCCACCGCCTACCATTATCAACTACCACCATGCCACCACCACCACCCTACTCAGCCACCACCACCACCACGCCACCATCATCCTCAATCATAGCCGCCACCATTATCGACCATCACCATCCACCATCCCACCACTCCGACCACCATCATTCTCACTCACAATCAACACTTATCTACCTCAACTACCATAACCAACCACCCCATCACCATTAACAACCACTGCCGGCACCGCCTATCATTATAACCTAGCACCACCTTCCTCAATTACAAACCACCACCCGCCATTATTAACTATCACCACCCACCACCACCATCATCAACCATAATTGCCACCACTATCAATCGTTACTAGTTACTAGCATGAACCACCATCATCAACCAAAACTACCACTAACCACCGCCTTTAGTCGGCATTCACCTGTTAGCCTCACCTCCAACAACTATCATATTTTTAAAAAAACTATATATTTTATTGACAGAATATTAGATTTTTTTTTCAAATAAAGATAAATTTTATGAATTTAGATGTTAAAAATCAAACAGTCTTAATTTTTAGTATTCAGATCTTAATACACATCTTAATATATTCAGATAGGTATTCAGATTCAGATGTCTTAATCTTAATACACAACTTGATATTCAGATATGTATTCAGCTTCAGACGTCTTAATCTTAAAAAAGAAATGAGGCCTAAGTTGTGGCCCCATGTCCTCGGGGTCTTGAGGCTTCTCCCGAGATGGCTTGATAGCGAGAAACCAAGCCCCGTGATTTCACCGCGTACAGATAGTCTCCACGTTTCTCAGAACGAAGTGATGGGAAACGACTATGACTCTGACTCCTCGAGCTTCTTATGGCGACATTATACTAACGATTCGAATCATGGCACAATCTTTTGTAATAGATAGCACGCCTCATAGACTCATGCCTAATACACTGTCATTTCCGCTCTTCAAGGTAAAAGTGTTGCCGTCGATTCGGTTTTTCAAGGATACAGTGATTGGGCCCATCGGTCAATCTTCCGAAGTCTTGATGGCCGTGTCGTTACCCCCTATAAATGGGGTGCCTTGGCGTTGTTTTTCCTATCCCAATACCTTCACTGGCATGCCTGCCTATTCCTCCTTGTCATCTTCTTCTACCTTTGAACATTATGCTTGGGGCTCACGGCTCCAAGGCCATTTGGAGGGGCTCCCTTAGATCGTTTTATGACCCTTCGCCAGGGGCTTTCCTTTGTCGAGCATAATCGCGTTGTCCTGCTATGGTCGTCGATATGCTAGCCTTTGTTACTGCTGTTGGCCCGAGGTGATGATGGATGGGGAGTCGGTCTCCCTCTCGTGTAGACAATCGTTTGGATTATGCACCGCTGCTCACTCTCATACCCAGGCCTGGTGTGGCACTTCATCCTTAGGGTTCTTTCTTTCTCGAGAGATAAAGTGGCACTACCGGTCGTCGAGGTTGGGGCCCGCCGAATCTTCAACCTTTGGCTTCGGCGGTCTATGTCTCTTTTCTCTGCCTCCTCTGCGTCCCTTCCTTTTCCTCTTCTTCATCTTCTCCGGCGGGAATCCCTTGAGGGATTGAGCTGGGAGGCTAGGGGAGGTGGAGGTCGAAGGAATCACCCTCGAGGGTGCGCACTCGAGGGGGCGACGCTCGAGGATGCTGATACGGGAGATGCATCTTCGAGGGCGGAACAGGCTTTCGGGTTTCATCACATGTACATCCTTCCGTTCCTTCACTCTAGGAGTAGACTCCCGTAAGCTTTCGTAATTGTATGTAATGACCCCTCGACGGCTGTTGTACATGGATTTTTATGAATATGAATATATCCCTTTGATTTCTGCTTTCAATTTTTGCTTTGTCACTGCATGTTTTCATACCCCTCGAAACCCTTTAAACGCCTTCTTTTACTTCTTGACTGCTGATATCTGACATGGGTGCGAGCGTCCTTTCCGCTTCTCTACTGATCGACATGGCTCTCTTCCGAGCCCATCGTCGTGCCTCGGAGAATCCTGGATTGTTCGGACAGGCTCGGGCTGCCGGGGCCCTTTGAATAATATGGAGATGATGCGCCAGATTTCGGGACCTTCAAGGATGTTATCCTGGATGAAGGCCAGCTTCGGGTACCGGAGGGTCCCTTTTGATCTTCGATGCAAATACCTTCCTTCAGAAATGTACCGAATAGATTTTTTGCTGAGGAGTTGCCTACACTCAAGCGCTGCTTCAAACCTTTGCGGAGCTTTCGTGATTGGAGCTTCTTGTGTTTATTCTTCTTCTTTAGAAAAGGAATCATGAGATCAGATACTACCTCGCATTGAGTGAGGACGTGGAAAGCTTTCCGAAGTCCGCTTTCTCTTCGGTGGGGATCCTCGAGGCATGACGCTATCTCGAGCTTGGAGATAATATGGACGGCTCCTCGAGTCTTGGCTTCTCGTCAAAGGATACTTTCGGGGTCGGGTATCATCCCGTTGGACTATACCGATGCCGTATGCTTCTCGGGTCTTACTCTGGGTAGGCGAGTCGTTGCTGCTTCTAGTATATAAGTGGGCCGACTTCTGCTCCTTCACAAGGCTTCACTATTTTTAGGTAGCTGCTCTTCCTCTTTGGCATAGGGTCCTTCATTTCTTCAAGCGCAAAAGAGTTGGTGTATGCCTTTGCTTCGATCTGTTAGTTTTACCGTAGTCATGGCAACCACTTTGGGGCCGGCATGGCAGAGAGTGGAGAGTGTTGTTCCCGGCGCTCGAGAGCCGAGGGAGTTCGTTCTGAAGACGGTATCTTTGATAAGGGGGAGCATTTGGAGATGGTGAGAAAATACTGTGGATGGAGTGAGGGGATAGCGCTGTAGGTGCTTCCCCCGGGAGAGAGTATTACGGACTCCACCAACAGATTCTTGAGCATATACCTATATCCTTTCGCGTTTGGCCCCCCGACAGGGTCGTGCTTGATTTTTGCTTAAAGTATCGGGTTACTTTGGCACAGATACATCCGTCATTTTGGCGGGTGGTGCTGATGATGAGGTTTTTTGCGGAGAATGCAGATCTTGAATTCACGCTTAATCATCTTGTCAGGCTGTACCGGCCCTTTCATCATGAGTGCCTTCTAATCCTGAGGTGTCGTTCATCCACGCCCTTTATGGTTGACGATGAAGAGGACGGGGATCGAGAATGGGCCGACTGGTTCATTCGGGTCCGGACGGTTGACATTATCCCCGCGGAGCTTTTGCCATTCCCCAAAGGGTGGAATTACGCACGTGAGTGGAGCGTCTAGTGCCTTTTCAGATTGTACCTATAGCGAAAATCAGTTGAATAATAGTGTGTTTTTTACCTTGTTGTAGCAACTTCATGGACGCCGGGCGAAGTCTTTGACCTGCCCGGCTGGGTCCGAAGGCTGGTGACCTGCTCGGCCTGTGATGAGCGTCGGTGGCGAGCTGTGCGCTACGTCAGATGGGGAGTGAAATACCAAGGTATGCGCACGCTCTGTCTTTGCCTTGGCCTTCATATATTTGAGGTAACATTTTCCCCTTCCGCTTGTACCGCATTTGCCGCTTGCAGATATCGGGCGGTTCCTTGAGATGAGGCAGTGCTCTTCAGAAGAGGGGAAGGAGTCGTTGGCCTCCGAACCGAGGGACGATGGCGATAAGAGCGGTCAGCACCCACGAGGTGATGGAGCTTCTAGTGATGCTGATCGGGCCAGTGTTTCCAAGGAGAGGGCATCGTCTGAGTCTGCTGCCCCTGTAGTACCTGATTCCAGGTTGGCGATGCCTTCGAGTGAATATGTTTTACCCGAGGCCGGTCATCCCGTGGCCGAAGAGGCAGGATCAAAAAGAGTATGTTCCGACTTCGAGGAAGTCCGTCGGCTTCACTACGTGGTGAGTTTAGGCGCAGTTTCACTGTACTCCGCGTTTTCTACCCGCTATTGAGTTTTTCTTGTGCAGGCCTGTGACAGGCTTATGTCTGAGTTGGTCAGTCAAGGGGACAAGCTTCAGAAAATTCAGGGTGATGAAGAATCTCTTAGGCTACTTAGCTAGAAGAAGGAGGGCGAGTTGCTGCATTGGCGATGTGAGGCGTACCGGGGCTCAAATTACAAGAGCTATTTAATGGAGCAGGTAACTTTTTGCAGATCGAGCTTTGCTCTCTTCGGCCACTTTCAGTTAATGCCCCTTTTTGTTATATCAGCTGCAGAAAAAGGCAGAGGCTATGGAGTACCTTAAGGGCGATATCGACTGCGCTAGAACTGCTTGTGGTGAGCTGAGGGCTCGGGTGCAAGCTCATGCTTTAGAGGAGGCAAGCACCTTGGCCAAGGTCCCCGCCCTCGAAGTCCAACTCCGCTTGGATCGAGATAATTCCAAAGTCCAAGCGGATATGATCAAGAAATTCGAATTTGAACTTTCGAAGACCAGGGCCGAGATAGTTGATGTCCGGGCTAAGGTAATGCTAAGTCGAGCCAAGGCTGATCAGGAGATGGAGATTCGTATGAAGGACGCTAAGGATGCTCAAGCCGAGCTGAAGCGAGCACTCGACCGGGAGAAGAGGATCGAGGAATATGTCCGTTGGATTGGCGCGAGGGGCTTCATTGTTTCTAATAAATTGGATCGGGCAAGGTGGACGAGCCTGACGCGTGGTCATTCCTTGCTGATAGGGTGGAGTGAACCCGGCAAGCTGTAGCCCTTTGAAACGAATCATAGATTGCGCCATTTTGTCGCTTTGTTTTTTATACACGTAGAACATGTCTGTAGATGGAGAGTGTGTTCCCCTCCCTCCTTTTTTTTTGCGTATGTAATATAAGAGGAGACTCTGAAGCCTTATTTCTTGTGCATCTCTTTTCTGTTATTGCCTTCGATCAGGAAGGCCAGTTTCGATCTTTGGCAGGATCCTCGAGGTCCAGAACCAATCTGACGGGCCCGAGGCTCCTAAATTCGATTCTTAACGCGAGCAAGCGTTGCAGCCTCTGTGCTTTTTCCGGCCGTTTAGGTCCAGTCTTCAAGTCGTGCTATGATTCGAGTTTTAACTGACTTTCAAGTTCTTTCCTGCTTGCGTGGGCGGATGGCGATGGCCTCTCGTACTTTGGGTCGCAATGACCTTGTAGGTGGATGGCCCGGAGGCTCACTCGGCTGGCGGTCATTGCATTTATGTCTTGCCCTTAGGCATACTATAGTTTGTGCTTATTTTGGGTCCAGTCTCCGAGTCCCTTTGCGATTCGAGCTTTAATTGACCCTTAAGTTCTTCCCTGCCTGCATGGGCGGATGGCGATGGCCTCTCGTACTTTGGTCGCAATGACCTTATAGGCGGGTGGCCTGTAGGCTCACTCGGCTGGCGATCATAGCATTTACGCCGTGCCCTTAGTCATATTGTAGTTTATACTTATTTCGGGACTAGTCTCTTAATCACGTTGGGATTCGAGCATTAATTGACCCTTAAGTGCCTTCGATTTCCCGGACGGTGGTAATGCCTCATACACTGATTTGGTCGTTGAGACCTTTTGATATGTGGCCCGTAGGCTTGCTTAGTTAACTATTTGGGATCCGGTCTCCAAATGGGGTTACGATTCGAGCTCACTTTAATCCTCAAGTGGTCACTTTTGGCTGGCGACAATGGCTCTTACGCTGTTTTTGCCCGTGGGCTTTTTGTAGGCTTTGTTTTCCGCTCGTTAAGGTCTTTTGAAAGATTTTTGCCTGACCCATCGTCGGTTCTGGAAGAACCTCGATTTCAAGTCGTTATCGGCGATATTTCGAGCACCTCAGAAAGTTCATAGCTCGTAGGCTGAGTAGGTCGAAGCCTTTGTGATTTGGAGCTGACATAGTCGAAGCTCGTTTTTGTCTGTTGAGGGAAGCCTATTTTAACCGGTTCTTTCCGAAGTATATTCGAAGTAGTGGCCTGCAATTTTTGTTTAGCGACGGTTGGGCGTCCCCGAGTCGCGTTATTTTGGCTGTATCAGCCGTTTTGACCGTAGTCATGTGTGTTTGGTCGTAGCCATTTTTGATCCCGAGTGATATTTTAGGCGTCTACACCAAGGGTATGCCCTTTCGGGATTCTTACAAATGCGACGTATAGCCTAAACTTTGGGATTTTCATGCCCGTTGAGGTCTTACAGTTTTTCATGCCTGTTGAGGTCTTACAGTTTGTCATGCCTATTGAGGTCTTACAGTTTTTTTTGGTGATGTAGAATGGACCTGTTTATGCCGAGTCTGCCCGCTAAGGGTCTTACAGTTTTGGGTTTTCCAGTGCATGGCGATTGACGTCAGTCTCTGAGTCATTAAGTTGTTTAAGCGTGAAGACCGCTCTTGTGAACTCGGAGCTACTTTGTAAGGGCTTTATGAGCCCGGAGTTTCGACCCTGAGATCGTGCAAGTGCCCAATTGTAGGCATTAAGCCTCCGAGTATTTTGAAATGCATTTGGTGTAGGGGGGCCCATGTCGGGGATACACTTGACATTTCCTTGCCCGGAGAATAAGATGCTGAAAAGATATCTTTTTATTGCTTGGTATAGACGTACATTGTTTCGTCATCGCGAGCTCGGCCCGCGCGAGCGCGGCTTCTCGGACCATTCGACCCAGCTTATAATTCCCAATCGAGGTTTAGTCTGCCGTCTCCCGGTCCTCCCGAGGGCGATGCTCATAGAAGCAAACCATCATTCGTCGTTGGGCCGTTGGAAAAAAGCCTGCGACCCCATTGGATCTTCCTCTGATATGCTGCTTTGCCAATAATCTTGCTGACAAGGTCCTTTTTTGGGGCGGAAGCCCGTCTGAAGGGAGAAAAAGAGTCGGTCGCCTATATAAGGCCTAGGGATCTCCGGGTAGAGTTGAGAACCTTCGAATATTCTAGCTAGCTGTGTGTGTTCAGGTTAGTAAAAAGAAAACGAGGGAGTAAAACAGTTCTTCCTCACCGCGAGATATATAGGCGATGTTTTGGGATTTGGTGTGTCACTTTGTCTTATTCTAGTTCTGCCTTTTGCGAGGAATCTCATTCTTTTGGTGAGATGGGGACGTCGGTGCCCTTGGGTAGCGTGTCGGCAGTCGTCTGAATAAGACGTCTATACTTTGCGCCTCCTTTGATGGTATAGGGCTCGGCATCCCGGCTCGAACTCAGATGGGCTATATTAAGAGAATGGTCTTTGCGGCGATTTGTCATTTGGAATTCGCCACGGATTCAGGATGCGGGGGTGATTTGGTCTCTTAATGCGGACCGCCCTATTGACTTTGGTCCGATATCGTCGTTGTAAGCGATCGAACTACCTGAATTCACAAACACGTGTTTTATTTAAGATAAATCAGATGAGGGAGAGGGTTACCAATACGCTGGTGCGACGCTGGGGTGGAGTCTTGGTGCCCTTTTCCCTGGATGCAAGAGTATCCTTGGAATTATTTCCCTGGATCCGCCTTTATCCCGGCGGCGGGCATTTTTACTTCCCATGTTATGAGTTCTCGGGGGTGTCGCCGCTCCTTCACTGTCGTGGTAACATGTCGTGGCTTGTTTACTTCATCCTTCCTGGTTGTCTTCTTTCCTCGGGGCTGGATTCGAGCCTAACCGCTTGATGGTACTCGGTAGCAATTTTGACCGAGTAACACGGCTGTCATTTTTCCTAGAAGGGGGTCATTTGTGGCCCCGCGGCCGCTCGCGTTCTGCGGATCCCGCGTCGGGTGTTGGTTCTTTCGAAGGGGCCTTGGTCGAATAGGCCTGAGTCGCTCAGTGTTCCTGGTTTCGCTTATGGTGACTACGATATTTGGCATGGCAATGTTGAGACTGTACTCTGCTGGACGGGGCTCGTTTGTTGGCTGCACCTCATCGGATCTAGTTCCACTGAAGGTTCCTCGAGGATGTTTCCCTCGAACTACTCCCCTACCGTTGCGAGGCGGTTTGGATCTTGCGGCATTCCTCCCATTCGCGGTGCATGGATGGTATCTCCATTTGTTTGATATTAGTTTCATTGTGGGAAGCATGGTTGGGTGTACCGGGCCTGCAGAGCTTTCCGGACGGTCGTTTATTGTCACGCCCCAAAATCGAGGGACATGACCGGAACTCGACCGGGTAGCCCCAGTCTAGCAGACCTGGGTGCCTTTCCTATCCCACGTGTTACCCCGTGTTTTCATTACTCATTACCAAAGGAAATAGACACTTATAATTAAAACACCTTTTTTCAAAATATACATAACGAACATGGTTAATTAGCATGGTTTACGACTTACATCACCCAACATACAAAATACATATTACATAAGTTCACAACCCACATTTCCTGCCTACGGAGCCTCTAACGATACAAAAGGATGATACAATACTTGCCGGTAACAAGGCTCCGGCTATACCTTACACAAATACCAAAACAAGACTCCGGAACAAAAGCGGCATGAGCCACACAGGGACCCGAGAGGAAAGGGGCTCGCCAATTCAGCTGACGGAAAGTGAAGGAATGCTACGGACGGTGGACTGGAGTACCTGCTATAGATCCACCTACAATCATAACACGAATGTAGCGCCCCCGGCAAAAGGGACGTCAGTACATTTGAATTGTACTGGTATGTATGAACAAACTTTACCCCATGTAAACTCAAACCATACACAAGTAACAAGTAGTAATGGAATCCACAATCAAATACACATGAAAGGAACAACCAAAGTCAAACAAGTTCACAATCTCTCCTTTCCCCTTCCGACATCATCTCATCACATCAATTATTTCACAACTTTCACATATGTTCATTTCAATAGTGATTTCGATCACTTTTCCACCCTTATTACCTCGGCCACCCTTATCACCCCAACCCACAATTTATCATTTTGTGTTGCGGCGCGAAACCCGATCCAACCGGACAATCACATTTCACACAACAACAATAGTCCATAGTTCAATCACATGGCTTCAGGCCATCCAGAATACCATTTCACAACAACAATAACAGTAATTCACAAGGAACAACAACAACAATTCACAAAGAACTACAACAACGATTCACAAAGAATTTCCATAGCCATCAATACCATTTCCATCATATTCAATAACTCATATGCATTTTATGTCACAACGATAATTGCCCACGACAAGCCATATATGTTATTACCACAATTGTTCCAATTGCATCATTTATGATTCTCTTCTATCATTTGTTGCTCAGCTCTTACCACATGACACTTTCACAATCACACATTTGGTTTATTGCCAATTACTTACACCATTATATCGGGAGACTTAACCACGAACACTCAATTCGTACCAATCACAAAATTTCACACATAATCCACGTAGATATCACATACCAAATATTCGTACACCGAACAAGGTGATTTTACAAAGGTCATGGCTAGAGCTGAATTTCCTTTTAACTTCTACTTTCAATTCACCAAACGGTCTACCAACGTCAATCTAGTGCACAAGTTAACACATGTTTCTTAGAATTGAGGCTCACAATTACTACCCGAACATTTTTAGGTTATCAGCCCTTCTGTTGCAAACCTCTACTTTTACCCAATTTCCCTTACTAGGTTTTAGGTTTTAAAAGACATACATGTAGTTTTCAACCATTATTTTCAAGAATCAATGCATGAGACTCCCCCCCCCCTTAGTTTAAACCTGAAAATCAAAGAAAAAGGGTTAGGGATTTTACCTGCAAGAATGGGGATGAGGATAATCACTTTGAAATTTCCCGGCCCGGATAGTTTTGAAGAATCAAATTTGATGAAGATGACTTTCTCTCTCAAGAACCCTCTCTTCCTCTCCTTATTTTGCTCAGAAGGTATGTAAAAATGAGGGGTTGGGGTGTTTTATTAAAAAGGGGGTCGGGTGTAAAATTTAGAAAATTAGGAGCCCGAGTCAGTTTTGCGGTCGAACTTTGCGATCGCAGATCCTAAATGCGGTCCACAGAATGGACCGCAAAAGTGCTCCAAAAATCCAATTCTTCTGTTTGGGTCTGCGGCGGAAATGCGCTCCGCATACCCATTTTTCGGTCGCATAATGCACCGCATTTTTTACCTCAAATTTGACTGACACATTGACTCACTTTGCGATAGAAATGCGGTACGCATATCAGTTATGCAGTCGCATAATGGACCGTATTTTGACCTTAATTTTAACCAAACCACTGACTCAATCTGCGGCAGAAATGTGATCCGCATACATGATTTGCGACCTCATTCTGGACCGCAAAATAACACTCTTCTGGAAAAACTTGGTTCTTTGATTTTTAAATACTTAGATTAGTATGATGGGTCCGAACCGCGGTTCGGAACCCAACACTACAAGCTACTAGGTTTTGAGAACAAATTTTTTTTTACGGGGCCTTACATCCTCCCCCACTTAAGATCATTCGTCCTCGAATGAGGATCTTGAAAATCAGTTGGTTTTGAAAAACATGATATGCAAACTCCCAATTTTTACTAATTCCATATTTTTAGAAAACTTTTGCTAGAGTTTCCTTTGTAATTAGGCTTATCTACTTGTCAGAGAGCCCCCGAAACATATTTCCAAGCACCATTACACGAATCCAATTATCTCTACAACTGGTATAAAACTCATTACCTTAACAATTTGCACATATTCAATCACTTGTTACATTTTGCACATAGATTAGTCACTTCAATGAGTCTCACACAGTTCAACCACTTTAGTACTCTATATGCATTTCAATTTATCATTACCATCTACACTACCATTAATCATCCACTTATCACAAAGACTTTCATTTACCAAAAAGGGTTGCACATGACTCAAATAATCACAACACTTGCAATTCCTGCACAACTTGAGGAGTTACAATAGTAAAGCATTTAGAACGAAAAGATGGGGTGTCTTTGCACCAAATTGAACACAACATCAGTTTGCTGAGAGATAGGAGTTCGCAGGATCACTACTTAGACTGGTTCAAACAGGTGGGGATATTTCTCTTTCATTTTATTTTCCGCTTCCCATGTGGCTTCCTTAACTCGCTGACTTAGCCATAATACTTTAACTGAAGCAATTTCCTTATTCCTCAATTTATGGACTTGCCTATCAAGAATAGCTACCAGGACTTCTTCATACGATAACTCTTCATTAACCTCGATAGTCTCAACTGGCACGATGGTGGATGGATCTCCCACCACTTTCTTTAACATAGACACATGGAACACCGGGTGCGCTAGTGACATTTCAAGAGGCAATTCCAGCCTATAAGCCACCTGCCCTATCCTTTGAGTGATCTGATACGGCCCGACATACCTAGGACTCAACTTCCCTTTCTTCCTGAATCGCCTGACTCCCTTCATAGGAGATACCCTCAAGAACACCTAATCATCCGCTTGAAATTCCAATTCTCTTCGACGAACGTCTGTAGAGGATTTCTGACGACTCTGAGCAGTTTTCATCCTTCCCTAAAGACTTTAACTTTTTCCATAGCTTGGTGCACGAGATCTGGCCCTATCAATTCTGCTTCACCCAGTTCAAACCATCCTATCGGAGACCTACACCTCCTTCCGTACAATGCCTCAAATGGGGCCATTTTTATACTAGCATGAAAGCTGTTATTGTAAGCAAACTCTATAAGTGGCAAGTGATCATCCCAATTACCTTTGAAATCCAAGACACAAGCCCGCAACATGTCTTCAAGCGTTTGAATAGTCCGCTTTGCTTGACCGTCAGTCTGTAGATGGAAAGCCGTACTGGGATTCACCTGAGTACCCAAACCTTGCTGAAATTTCTTCCAAAAATTAGCTGTGAACTGAGCCCCTCGATCTGAGATAATAGAAAGTGGAGTGCCATGAAGCCTTACTATTTCCTTGATATACATCTTAGCATACTGTTTTGCAGTATCGGTGGACATGACTGGCAAAAAGTGAGGTGATTTGGTGAGTCGATCCACTATTACCCAAATTGAGTCGAATTTGCGCTGAGTGCGAGGTAACCCCACCACGAAATCCATGTTGATCATTTCCCATTTCCACATTGGTATTTCCATAAGCTGAGTTAACCCACTGGGCCGCTGATGCTCCACTTTCACTTGCTAATAATTCGGACACTTAGATACAAATTCCGCCACACCCTCTTCATGTCGTTCCACCAATAAATCTCCTTGAGATCATGGTACATTTTTGTAGAACCTAGGTGCACGGAATACCTGGAATTATGAGCCTCCGCCATTACCCTCTCTCGAAGCTTATCCACATCCGGAACACATAGCCTACCCTGACATCACAACACACCATCCTCGCCACCGAGTGAAAATGCCGAAGTCTTGTTATTCAAAACTGCTTCCTTCATCTGAGCCAATGCTGTATCAATAAACTGCTTTTCCTTGACTTCCACTACAAGTGACGATTCTACTCCATTATGCACCATAACATTCTCCTCGCCTGAGGTCAAAATACAAACCCCTAAACTAGCCAATTGATAAACCTCCCGAGCCAAGGGCCTCTGATCCGCTTACCCATAGACTTCCGACTGAGAGCGTCGGCCACCGCATTCGCCTTCCCTGGGTGGTACAAAATGTTCATATCATAATCCTTGAGCAATTCTAACCACCGTCCCTGCCTCAAATTCAATTCCTTCTGCTTGAACAAATATTGGAGACTCTTGTGGTCTGAGAACACATCCACATGGACCCCATAAAGATAATGCCGCCATATTTTCAAAGCAAACACAACTGTCGCAAACTCCAAATCATGTGTCGGATAATTCTTCTCGTGATTCTTGAGCTGCCTTGAAGCATACGCTATAACCTTCCCATGTTGCATCAACACACACCCCAAACCAATCCTAGAGGCATCGCAATAAACCACAAATCCTTCCGTGCCTTCTAGCAAGGTCAATATTGGCGCCGAGGTCAACCTCGACTTCAATTCCGGAAAACTTTTCTTACAAGTGTCGGACCATTGGAACTTAACTGCTTTCTGCGTCAACTTAGTCAATGGGGAGGCGAGGGTAGAGAATCCCTCCACAAACCTGCGATAATACCCTGCTAAACCCAAGAAGCTACGAATCTCCGACGGGGTCGTGGGTCTAGGCCAATCCTTCACCGCTGAAATCTTCTGGGGGTCTACCTGAATCCCTTCACTAGAAACAACATGACCCAGAAAGGAAACAGACTCCAACCAAAATTCACATTTCAAAAATTTAGCATACAACCTGTGCTGATGAAGAGTCTGCAGAACTGCCCTGAGGTGACCGGCATGATCCTCCCGGCTCCGCGAATAAACAAGGATGTCATCAATGAAAACAATCACGAAGGAGTCTAGAAATGGCTTGAAGACCCGATTCATAAGATCCATAAAAGCTGTCGGGGCATTGGTTAGCCCAAAAGACATGACCAAGAATTCAAAGTGACCATAGCGAGTTCTGAAAGCGGTCTTGGGAATATCCTGCTCCCTAATCTTCAATTGGTGATACCCACACCGCAGATCAATTTTGGAGAAGAACCTTGCACCTTGCAATTGGTCGAACAAATCATCTATCCGAGGCAAAGGATATTTATTCTTGATGGTGACTTTGTTGAGCTTCCGATAATCAATACACATCCGAAGCGACCCATCCTTCTTTCTAACAAAGAGAACTGGAGCACCCCACGGCGACATACTCGGCCGTATAAACCCCTTTTCTAATAATTCCTTCAGCTGCTCCTTTAACTCTGCTGGAGCCATTCTGTACGGTGGAATAGATATTGGCTGCGTATCTGGCAATACATCAATCCCGAAATCAATCTCCCTATCTGGCGGAATCCCTGGAAGCTCGTCCGGAAATACTTCAAGAAACTCACTCACGACTGGCACGGACTTGGGGGTAGACACTTCTGAAGTGGTGTCCGCCACCCGGACCAAATGATGATACACCCCTTCTTGATCATCTTCGAAGCCTTAAGGCAGAAAATAAACCTACCCTTCGGCACCACACCATTCCCCTTCCACTCAATAACCGGCTCATTAGGGAACTCGAGTCTCATGACTCTTGTTCGGCAGTCAAGTTTAGCAAAGCACGAATAAAGCCAGTCCATACCCATAATCAGATCAAAATCCACCATTCCAAGCTCGATAAGATCGGTTGTGGTAACGCGACCACATACCGTGACAACACAATTCTAATAAACTCCCGCGGCTGTGATAGAATCACCAACCGGAGTCGATATGGAGAACGGCTCATGAAGCTCTTCGGGTTCTTTCCCAAAACTTGAAGCAATGAATGGGGTGACATAAGACAAAGAGGACCCCGGATCAATAAGAGCATAACAATCAATAGCCTGAACAGACAGGATACCTGTAACTATATCTGGAGAAGCCTCTGCACTCTGACGACCACTCAAAGCATAAAACCGGCTGGGTCCACCTCTACCACGAGCCCCACCCCTAACTGCACCACGCCCTGCTAGGGCTGGAGGACGCACAGATGATGTGGCGGCTGAAGAACCAGATGACTGAGCAAATCCCCTACCCATGCCCTGACTGGTCGCACGACAGTCCCGCTGGATATGACCTCTCACCCCGTATCTGTAACATACCGGGATATCCAAATAACAAGTCTCGGAATGGAACCTCTAGCACTTGGGGCATGGAACCCTCCCCTGCTTCTGTGATCTCCCTCCCGAACGACCTGACTGATGGGATCTCCTACTGTCTGAACGTGGTCTCATATGGCTGCTCTGCGGATAACTGTGCATAGATGGCGGTGCGCTCGCTAAAGACTGAGCATATGACTGGGATGGCCCTGATGGCCCTCTCCCCTAAACGGGTCTCCCTGAGTGACCCACTGATCGGGCTCTGCTGCTACTCTCCCTTTCCGCCCGTATCCTCAACTTTCTAGCCTCGGTTGCCTGAGCGAATCCCACAATCTTTCCATAATTCGTATCCGAGTGTAAGGCCGCTGTAGCAGCCTCATTCACCACCAAAGGACTAAGGCATTGAACGAATCGCCGAACTCGAGCATCCATGGTCGACACTAACTGAGGAGCATACTTGGACAATCTCACAAACTCCATGTGGTACTCCCAAACACTCATACTGCCCTGTTTGAGGGCCTCAAACTCAGTGGCACGGGCTGCCACTGTCTCGGCAGGCATGAAGTGGTCCATAAATGCATCTACAAACTCGTCCCATCTAGTCGGAGGTCTTCCCTCCCTACGGGAATCCTCCCACATCTCGAACCACGAATATGCTGCTCCCCTCAACCTGTATGAAGCCAACTCAACTCCCTCTGTCTCCGAAGCCTTCATTACTCGAAGGGTCTTATACATCTCATCAAGGAAATCCTGCGGATCGTCCTCTGGGTCTATGCCTGAGAACTCTGGAGGGGCTAACCGCAGAAACTGGTTGACTCTGGAACTGGCAGAATCTCCCTGTCCGCTGGAGGATGTAGGGGCATCATGAGATCTCTGGGCCTGAGTGGCCACTAACTGGGTCAACATACGGATGGCTCCTCTAAGGTCCTCATCAGGAACCCCGGGACCAGAAGCTGGAACTGCATCAAAATCAGGAATATCGGCAGGAGGGATGGTAGCACCCTCTGCCGCAGCAGGAACAGGAACACTTTGATATGGAACCGATGGGCCGGGTGGATTCAAGACCGGGGAGTCACTCTCACCCACGACATCAGGTACATGATCCATAGCCACACTTGGGATGGCATTGGCCCTAAGGCCGAGTCTAGCTCTCTTCTTAGGTGCCATTACTGAAAAATTCGGAACAGAGCACGAGTTAGACATAGATACTCCCACTTTCCACTTCACCGCACGATATAGAATAACAAAGAAGAGGGTAGTTTCCTAAATGTCCATGCAGCCCCCTACTTATAGATGTGGTCGACAACACACCGATAAGAAGGACTCTACTAGACACGGCTCTGAGACATCCTAGGAGTCTTTTAAATCAATCGGCTCTGATACCAAGTTTGTCACGCCCCAAAATCGAGGGACATGACCGGCACTCGACCGGGTAGCCCCAGTCAAGCGGACCTGGGTGCCTTTCCTATCCCACGTGTGCCCTGTGTTTTCATTACTCATTAACCAAAGGAAATAGCCACTTATAATTAAAACACCTTTTTTTGAAATATACATAACGAACATGGTTAATTAGCGCGGTTTACAACTTACATCGCCCAACATACAAAATACATATTACATAAGTTCACAACCCACATTTTCTGCCTACGGAGCCTCTAAGGATTCAAAAGGATGATACAATACTTGCCGGTAACAAGGCTCCGGCTATACCTTACACAAATACCAAAACAAGACTCCGGAACAAAAGCGGCATGAGCCACGCAGGGCCCCGAGAGGAAAGGGGCTCACCAATTCAGCTTAAGAAAAGTGAAGGAATGCTACGGACGGTGGACTGGAGTACTTGCCATAGATCCACCTACAATCATAACACGAATGTAGCGCCCCCGGCAAAAGGGACGTCAGTATATTTGAATTGTACTGGTATGTATGAACAAACTTTACCCCAAGTAAACTCAAACCATACAAAAGTAACAAGTTGTAATAGAATCCACAATCAAATGCACATGAAAGGAACAACCAAAGTCAAACAAGTTTCACAAACTCTCCTTTCCCCTTCCGACATCATCTCATCACATCAATTATTTCACAACTTTCACATATGTTCATTTCAATAGTGATTTCGACCACTTTTCCACCCTTATTACCTCGGCCACCCTTATCACCCCAACCCACAATTTATCATTTTATGCTGCGGCGCGCAACCCGATCCCACCGGACAATCACATTTCACACAACAGCAATAGTCCATAGTTCAATCACATGGCTTCAGGCCATCCAGACTATCATTTCACAACAACAATAATAGTAATTCACAAGGAACAACAACAACAATTCACAAAGAACTACAACAACAATTCACAAAGAATTTCCATAGCCATCAATACCATTTCCATCATATTCAATAACTCATATGCATTTTATGTCACAACGATAATTGCCCACGACGAGCCATATATGTTATTACCACAATTGTTCCAATTGTATCATTTACGATTTCCTTCTATCATTTGTTGCTCAGCTCTTACCACATAACACTTTCACAATCACACATTTGGTTTATTGCCAATTACTTACAACATTATATCGGGAGACTTAACCACGAACACTCAATTCATACCAATCACAGAATTTCACACATAATCCACGTAGATATCACATACCAAATATTTGTGCACCAAACAAGGTGATTTTACAAAGGTCAAAGTTAATCATACATAGGAGCCAAATTTCCTTTTAACTTCTACTTTCAATTCACCAAACGGTCTAGCAACGTCAATCTAGTGCATAGGTTAACCCATATTTCTTAGAATTGAGGCTCACAATTAGTACCCGAACATTTTTAGGTTATCAGCCCTTCTTTTGCAAACCTCTACTTTTACCCAATTTCCCTTACTAGGTTTTAGGTTTTAAAAGACATGCATGTAGGTTTCAACCATTATTTTCAAGAATCAATGCATGAGACTCCCCCCCCCCCAGTTTAAACCTGAAAATCAATGAAAAAGGGTTAGAGATTTTACTTGCAAGAATGGGGATGAGGATAATCACTTTGAAATTTCCCGGTCCGGATTGTTTTGAAGAATCAAATTTGATGAAGATGACTTTCTTTCTCAAGAACTCTCTCTTCCTCTCTCTTATTTTGCTCAGAAGGTATGTAAAAATGATGGGTTGGGGTGTTTTATTAAAAAGGGGGTCGGGTGTAAAATATAGAAAATTAGGAGCCCGAGTCAGGTTTGCGGTCACACTTTGCGATTGCAGATCCGAAATGCGGTCCACAGAATGGGCCGCAAAAGTGCTCCAAAAATCCAATTCTTCTGTTTGGGTCTGCGGCAGAAATGTGGTCTGCATACCCATTTTGCGGTCGAATAATGCACCGCATTTTGACCTCAAATTTTGACTGACACATTGACTCACTTTGCGACAGAAATGCAGTCCGCATATCAGTTATGCGGTCGCATAATGGATCACATTTTGACCTTAATTTTAACCAAACCACTGACTCAATCTGCGGCAGAAATGCGGTCCGCATACATGATTTGCGACCGCATTCTGGACCGCAAAATAACACTCGTCTGGAAAAACTTAGTTCTTTGATTTTTAAATACTTAGATCAGTATGATGGGTCCGAACCGCGGTTCGGAACCTGACACTACAAGCTACTAGGTTTTGAGCACAAATTTTTTTTACGGGGCCTTACATCCTCCCCCACTTAAGATTATTCGTCCTCGAATGAGCATCTTGAAAATCAGTTGGTTTTGAAAAACATGATATGCAAACTCCCAATTTTTACTAACTCTCATATTTTTAGAAAATTTTTGCCAGAGTTTCCTTTGTAATTAGGCTTATCTACCTGTCAGAGAGCCCCCGAAACATATTTCGAACCACCATTACACGATTCCAATTATCTCTACAACTGGTATACAACTCATTACCTTAACAATTTCCATATATTCAATCACTTGTTACATTTTGCACATAGATTAGTCACTTCAATGAGTCTCACACAGTTCGGCCACTTTAGTACTCTATATGCATTTCAATTTATCATTACCATCTACACTACCATTAATCATCCACTTATCACAAAGACTTTCATTTACCAAAAAGGGTTGCACATGACTCAAATAATCACAACACTTGCAATTCCTGCACAACTTGAGGAGTTACAATAGTAAAGCATTTAGAACGAAAAGATGGGGTGTCTTTGCACCAAATTGAACACAACATCAGTTTGCTTAGAGATAGGAGTTCGCACGATCACTACTTAGACTGGTTCAAACAGGTGGGGATATTTCTCTTTCATTTCATTTTTCGCTTCCCATGTGGCTTCCTCAACTCGCTGACTTTGCCATAATACTTTAACTGAAGCAATTTCCTTATTCCTCAATTTACGGAATTGCCTATCAAGAATAGCTACCGGGACTTCTTCATACGATAACTCTTCACTAACCTCGATAGTCTCAACTGGCACGATGGTGGATGGATCTTCCACCACTTTCTTTAACATAGACACATGGAACACCGGGTGCACTAGTGACATTTCACGAGGCAATTCCAGCCTATAAGCCACCTGCCCTATCCTTTGAGCGACTCAGAACCTGACACTACAAGCTACAAGGTTTTGAGCACAAATTTTTTTACGGGGCCTTAGATTTATGGCCCTGATTCGCGGTCGGCGCTAGGTATGGACGCATGGCCAAACCTCGGCCGGGTATCTGGCTAAGCGTCATTTGAAACGACCCGGAGTCGGTGGGTATGCTTTATTTAAACCCCGAGCGAAGGCCAGGGTTGTCCGTTCATCCGAAATCGGATGCGATTTCATTCGCCCTGCCAGGGAACGAGATGCGACTTCTTGTGGTATTTCATCCTCTCTTTGTTCGGCCTCCGACTTGTCGGTCTTCCCCATTGTTACTTCAATGGCATCGGCGTATGTTTATGCGGTGGATCATCTTGAAAGTCGCTATCTTTCTCCGTGCATGCGTAAGCGGTGGTGCGCTCATCGGGATCAGGGGTCCTATCGTACCTACGGAGTTCCGACATTCCGAATTTCTATGAAGTGGGTCCCGAGATCGCTTCCCTGGGGGAGATCTGTCGCACGAGTCTCTACGGACCCGACTCGATTCTTTCGGAGAGGCCACAAGCATCTTTGCTATGGTGGGGTCTGTCATTGATCCGTTGTCGCTTAATCTTTCGGGTATTTGCTCGGTGGGGGGAGCTGTCTCTCGTGCTGCTATGCTGGGAATTCTCGGATGGCTTTGCAACTGAGCAATGGCCAATTGTTGTGCCTACAATATTTCAAAAATAATGTGAAGACTAACTTCCTATTTTTCCCAGGTCGGGGTTTGTTGGGCTTCCTGTCGGTCGCTGTGCCGCACGCTCCTATCGGTGTGCGATGTTTTGTTGACTTGCTGTGCATCCTGTGAGTGCGCGTCTGCTATAATCGGTCCGGGTGCATTATCGGGATTCTGTAATGGTGCTCCGGCGGTCGGGATAGCTACACCATTTTCCCCGTGCTCTTCGAGGCGATCATTCTCGACTCCGTTTACCGAGCCAGACATTTTGACCTGAAATCAAAGGATCTTGGACAAGAAAATATTTGTGTAACCGAACTAGCAAGAAAATAATCACTATTATTTTTAGCCCCATGGTGGGCGCCAAACTGTTACCGTGAAAATGTTAACGATAATTAAATTTGTAAGATGGTATTCTAAAAATACGTGATCTATTCCCGAGCTAGTTGTTAGAGCAGTTGATGCTAATAATATGGAGTTTAATGATGAAATATAAGTTAAAACGAGGTAGTAACCGAACCAAAGGGCCTGCTGCCTGGGTATGGGTCTGGTCGATGGGTGACCTCGGGGTCAACGCTATGGTCGAATTCGAGCTATCGGGGATTGTCGGGGATGGGATAAAAAGTTGATGATATAATTAAGCAAGGCTCTTTACAGTCAATACTACGCTATGTGATGAAGAACAAGTAAGAAAGCGATGGATATTAAGATAACCTCAGACCAGTGAAAGCCAATAGGTTTAGAACGAAGAGAGAGAGAGAGAGAGAGAGAGAGAGAGAGAGAGAGAGAGATATTATTGCGCTTGTGGAGAAATGGAGCAACATCAGTCCCTTACAAGGCAGGGTGAGTCCCCTTTATATAGGAGGGGAACTCGGCTATAAGTACATGTGCATTAATTAATAAATACGGAGATGGTATGGCTTGATGCGATGCCTCAGCGTAGGCTCTGGATAGGCCGGCCCTATCAGACTCAGTCGTGTGTCTTGGGAGCTCCCCCCCTTTTGTCCTAGTCTCGACCTCCATCTGGCCTCAACCTCAATCTTCTTCGAATCGGGCCTTAACAAGCCCCGAGGGAGAGGAATAAGTTGTGGCCCCATGTCCTCGGGGTCTCGAGGCATTCTCCCGAGATGGCTTGATAGCGAGAAACCAGGCCCCCTGATTTCACCGCGTATAACGGTAGTAAGAGTGCTCATGATCGATAGAGACAATTAGGAAAATCTATGCAAAATATAACAGGATGAGATTCCATCAATAGGGGAAATCACAACCTTAGATCCTTCTCTTATATTTTTACAACTCAGTCATAGTTAGCATTTAGTTTACTTAATTTCATTCAGTTACAGTTAGTAGAAATATCACCAAGTGTTATTCAAAATATCTAGGAAGTTGATTACAGAGAATTTAGTGAGTCTGACAAAAGTAATTGTTAGGTTAATTCCCAGTGGGATTCAACTATGGGCTAAATACCCGGATTATATTTGCAAAGACCGCTTGTCCTTTTAATAAAGCATAGTTGGGCGTGATCATGTATTATCCCGGGAAGACCAATATAGTGGTCGATGCCTTGAGTGGAATACGGTGAGTATGGGTAGCATTGCATTCATTCCTGTTGGTGAGAGACCTCTTGCAGTTGATATTTAGGCCTTGGCCAACCAGTTCGTGAGATTGGATATTTTGGAGCCTAGTCGGGTTCAAACTTGTGTGGTTTCTCGGTCTTCCTTATTTGATCGCATCAGAGAGTGCTAGTATGAGGATCCTCATTTGCTTGTCCTCAAGGACAAGATTCAGCACGGTGATGCCAGAGATGTGACTATCGGGGATGATGGGGTATTAAGGATAAAAGGTCGAATCTGTGTGCCTAATATGGATGGGCTACGTGAGTTGATTCTTGAATAGGCACACAGTTCGTGGTATTCCATTCATCCGGGTGCCGCGAAAATGTGCCAGGACTTGACCCAGCACTGTTGGTAGATTAGGATGAAAAAGGATATAGTGGGGTTTGTATCTCGATGCCGTAACTACCAGCAGATGAAGTATGAGCATCAGAGACTGGGTGGATTATTTCAGAGTATAGAGATTCCAGAGTGGAAGTGGGAGCGGATCACCATGGACTTTATAGTTGATCTCCCCATGGACTTCGAGGAATTTCGATGCTATTTGGGTGATTATGGATCGGCTAACCAAGTCCATGCACTTCATTCTAGTTGGGACTACTTATTCTTCAGAGTGATTGGTTGATATTTACATTCCCGAGATTGTTCGCCATCATGGGGTGCCAGTGTCTATCATTTCAGATTGGGGCACGCAGTTTACATCAAAGTTCTGGAGAACAGTACAACGAGAGTTGGGCACCCAGGTTGAGCTGAGAACATCATTTCACCCTCAAACGGGTGGACAGTCCGAGTGGACTATTTAGATATTGGAGGATATGCTACGCGCTTGTGTCATGATTTTGGGGGTTCTTGGGATCTGTTTCTGCTGCTCACAGAGTTTGCCTACAACAACAACTACCAGCCGAGCATTCAGATGGCTCCGTGTGAGGCTTTGTATGGGAGACGGTGTAGATCTCCGGTGGGTTGGTTTGAGCCAGGCGAGGCTACACTATTAGGTACTGACTTGGTTCAGGATGCTTTGGACAAGGTTAAATTGATTCAGGAGTGGCTTCACAGGTGCAATCTAGACAGAAGAGTTATGGCAATAGCATGGTCCGTGATGTTGCTTACATGGTGCGAGAGAAGGTTCTGCTCAAGGTTTCACCCGTGAAGTGTGTACGGTTCGAAAAGAAGGGTAAGATTAGCCCTTGGTATATTTGGCCGTTTGAGGTACTTCAGAGGTTTGGAGAGGTGGCTTACAAGCTTGCCTTGCCACCTAGTTTGTCGAGTGTGCATCCAGTATTTCATATTTCTATGTTTCGGAAGTATGTTGGCGATCCGTCTCATGTTTTGGACTTCAATACAGTTCAGTTGGATGGTGGTCTAACTTATGATGTGGAGTCGGTGGCCATTTTGGATCGGTAGGTTCGAAAGTTGAGGTCAAAGAACATAGCTTCAGTAAAGGTGTAGTGGAGAGATCAGCAGTTGAGGAGGCTACTTTGGAGACCGAGCGAGTGATGCGGAGAAAATATCCACACCTATTTGAGACTCCGGGTATGTTTTTAGACTTGTTCGAGGATGAATACTTGTTTAAGAGGGGGAGGATGTAACGACCCGGCCGGTCGTTTCGAGAGTTGTATCCCCCTTCCCCCATTTACTACTCAATTTGTTCCTTATTGTTGTTATATGACTTACCGGGTTAGTAGGTTCGGGTCCAGAAGGATTTTAGAATTAATTGAGACACTTTGTCTCAAGGTTGAAAGCTTAAGTTGAAACAATTGACCGGATGATGACTTATGTGTAAACGACTCCGCCATGGAGTTTTGATGCTTCCGTTAGCTTCGTTGGGTGATTTTGGACTAAGGAGTGTGTCCAGATTTTGATTGAAGGTCCGTAGTTAAATTAGCCTTGAAATGGAGAAAGTTGAATTTTCGAGAAGTTTGACCGGGAGTGGAATTTTTGATATCGGGGTCGGATCCCGATTTAGGAAGTTGGGGTAGGTCCGCGGTGTCATTTGTGACTTGTGTGCAAAATTTGGGGTCAATGGGACGTGATTTGATAGGTTTCGGCGCCGTTCGTAGAAATTGGAAGTGCAAAGTTCATTAGGCTTGAATCTATGTGCAATTCGTGTTTTTGATATTGTTTGAGGTGATTTGAGGGCTCGACTAAGTTCGTATGATGTTTTGGGACTTGTAGTACATTTGGTTGAGGTCCAGGGGGTCCTCGGGTGAGTTTCGAATGGTTAACGGATCTATGTTGGACTTAGTGTTATAGCTGAAGTTTTATGGTGTCTTTGATCTGGTTTCATCTTACGCGTTCGCGAGAATAGCTTCGCGTTCTCGAAGTGTATCTGGAGGCTAATGAGGATTTTCACTTTGCGTTCGCGAAGAGGGGGTCGTGTTCACGAAGGTTTGTGCAGTGTGTGCATCGCGAACGCGAGAAGGGTCACGCGTTCGCGAAGAAAAGAGAAAGCAGCTGGGACCCTACACACTTGTTCTATGCGTTCGCGAAAGGGTGGTCGCATTGAAGGCGTAACAAGCCATATTATAAGTTTCAAAACTATTTATGCCCCAACATGACTATGCTTCACCGTTCTAGGAAGGTTAAATGACGATAAAATGGCTCTAATTGTGAATTTCATGTTTTGTAGGAGCAAGTTGTGCTTATGAGGACTTAGGACAGTATTTGGAGCTAAATTAAAGCAAGGGAAGCCCCTCGGAGTTGAGTACGTGTGAAAGAAGAAAGAAAGGAAGAGAGAAAATACAGATCCACTCTAGTGCGGGCCAAGCGCGGCCTTAGCACGGCCACGCTAGAACACAAAAACGGGACAGTGTAATTGGCCATATACGCGGCCACTAGCACGGTTCGAGCGCGGCCGCGCTAGTCACTCGGGAGCACAAAAATTTCAGGGGTAAACTTGGAAGTTTGGGGGTAATTCCACTTAACCTATAAGAGGTCCAGCTCGCCCAAAAAGAGATTATCAAGGTTTTTATAGTTTTGATGAAGGAAAGAAGAGTCAAGAGGCAAGGAGCATAATTTGGCATCGAGTTCTTCCTTTATTCCTTTTGTTTTTATCATTCATGATGAATTTTGCTGTTGTTACTATGAACACGATTATGAGTAGCTAATTATTTAGTCTAGGGTTTTAATGGAACCTGTTGAGGGATGAACTTCTTGTTGTGTTAATATAGTTTGCCCAGTTTAATCTCTATTTGTTCAACTACGTTCTTGTTGTAGTTAATTGACAGGATCCTCAATTAGTTGTGCCTATTTAATTTGTATTACTCGGGAGAGAGTGCATATATAGGTAGTTGTTGAACAACGCCACTCCCAAAGTATATCAGGAATCAATAACTGAGGATTTAAAGGTGGGATTAGAGATAACGAAACCTTGGGTACGATCTAAGTGAACTATAATAAAAGCCAGCTAGCGTTACTTGGGAGAGTGCGTCTAGTAAATTGTCGTAATTACTCGGGAGAGATTTACGGTAGTAAGAGTGCTCATGATCGATCGAGATGATTAGGCAAATCTATGTGAAACATAACAGGATGAGATTCCATCAATAGGGGAAATCACAACCTTATTAGATCCTTCTCTTATTTGTTTACAACTCAATCATAGTTAGCTTTTAGTTTACTTAATTTCATTCAGTTATAGTTTGTAGAAATATCACCAAGTGTTATTCAAAATATCTGGGAAGTTTATTACGGAGAATTCAGTGAGTCTGACAAAAGTAATTGGTAGGTTAATTCCCTGTGGGATTCGACTATGGGCTAAATACCTGCATTATATTTGCAACGATCGCTTGTCCTTTTTATAAGGCATAGTTGGGCGTGATCATGTATCATCCAGGGAATACCAATATAGTGGTTGATGCCTTAAGTAGAAACGCGGTGAGTATGGGTAGCCTTGCATTCATTCCTGTTGGTGAGAGACCTCTTGTAGTTGATGTTTAGGCCTTGGCCAACCATTTCATGAGATTGGATATTTCGGAGCCCAGTCGGGTTCTAGCTTGTTTGTTTTCTCGGTCTTCCTTATTTGATTGCATCAGAGAGTGCCAGTATGATGATCCTCATTCTCTTGTCCTCAAGGACAAGGTTCAGCACAATGATGCCAGAGATGTGACTATCGGGGATGATGTTGTATTAAGGATAAAGGGTCGAATTTGTGTGCCTAATATGGACGGGCTACGTGAGGTTATTCTTGAGGATGCCCACAGTTCGTGGTATTCCATTCATCCGGGTGCCACGAAGATGTGCCAGGACTTGAGCCAGCACCGTTGGTAAAGGAGGATGAAGAAAGATATAGTGAGGTTTGTATCTCGGTGCCGTAACTGCCAGCAGATGAAGTATGAGCATCAGAGACCGGGTGGATTGCTTCAGAGTATAGAGATTCCAGAGTGGAAGTGGGAGCGGATCACCATGGACTTTGTAGTTGATCTCCCCACGGACTTCAAGGAATTTCGGTGCTATTTGGGTGATTATGGATCGGCTAACCAAGTCCGTGCACTTCATTCTAGTTGCGACTACTTATTCTTCAGAGCAATTGGTTGAGATTTACATTCCCGAGAATGTTCGCCTTCATGGGGTGCCAGTGTCTGTCATTTCAGATTGGGGCACGCAGTTTACGTCAAAGTTCTGGAGAGCAGTAAAACTAGAGTTGGGCACCCAGGTTGAGTTGAGAACATCATTCCACCCTCAAACGGGCAGATTGTCCGAGTGGACTATTTCGATATTAGAGGATATGCTACCCGTTTGTGTCATGATTTTGGGGGTTCTTGGGATCTGTTTCTGCCGCTCACGGAGTTTGCCTACAACAACGGCTACCAGCCGAGCATTCAGATGGCTCCGTATGAGGCTTTGTATGGGAGACAGTGTAGATCTCCGATGGGTTGGTTTGAGCCTGGCGAAGCTACACTATTAGATACTGACTTGGTTCAGGATGCTTTGGACAA
Organism: Nicotiana attenuata; assembly: GCF_001879085.1. Lineage (NCBI taxonomy): Eukaryota > Viridiplantae > Streptophyta > Magnoliopsida > Solanales > Solanaceae > Nicotiana > Nicotiana attenuata. The sequence goes on from NW_017670859.1 coordinate 379,089, forward strand.
GGTTAAATTGATTCAGGAGCGGCTTCGCAGGTGCAGTCTAGATAGAAGAGTTATGGCAATAGCATGGTCCGTGATGTTGCTTACATGGTGCGGGAGAAGGTTCTGCTCAAGGTTTCAACCATGAAGTGTGTTATGAGGTTCAGAAAGAAGGGTAAGTTTTTCCCTCGGTATATTGGGCCGTTTGAGGTACTTCAGAGGATTGGAGAAGTAGATTACAGGCTTGCCTTGCCACCTAGTTTGTCGAGTGTGCATCCAGTATTTCATATTTCTATGTTCCGGAAGTATGTTGGCGATCCGTCTGATGTGTTGGACTTCTATACGGTTCAGTTGGATGGTAGTCAAACTTATGATGTGGAGTCGGTGGCCATTTTGGATTGGTAGGTTCGAAAGTTAAGGTCAAAGAACATAGCTTTAGTTAAGGTGTAGTGGAGAGATTAGTAGTTGAGGAGGCTACTTGGGAGACCGAGCGAGAGATGTGGAGAAGATATCCACACCTATTTGAGACTCCGGGTATGTTTCTAGACTTGTTCGAGGATGAACATTTGTTTATGATGGGGAGGATGTAACGACCCGGTCGGTCATTCCGAGAGTTGTATACCCCTTCCCCCATTTACTACTCATTTTGTGCCTTATTGTTGTTTTATGACTTACCGGGTTAGTCGGTTCGGGTCCAAATGAATTTTAGAATGAATTGAGACACTTTGTCTCAAGGTTGAAAGCTTAAGTTGAAATAATTGACCGGATGATGACTTATGTGTAAACGACTCCGACATGGAGTTTTGATGATTCTGTTAGCTTCCTAGGGTGATTTTGGACTTAGGAGCGTGTCCGGATTATGATTGAAGGTCCGTAGTTGAATTAGGCTTGAAATGGAGAAAGTTGAATTTTTGAGAAGTTTGACCGGGAGTGGAATTTTTGATGTCGGGGTCGGATATCGATTTCAAAAGTTGGGGTAGGTCCGCGGTGTCATTTGTGACTTGTGTGCAAAATTTGGGGTCAATGGGACGTGATTTGATAGGTTTCAGCGCCGTTCGTAGAAATTGGAAGTGCAAAGTTCAGTAGGCTTGAATCTATGTGCAATTCGTGTTTTTGATATATTTTTAGGTGATTTGAGGGCTCGACTAAGTTCGTATTTGGGACTTGTTGGTACATTTGGTTGAGGTCCCGGGGGGTCCTCGGGTGAGTTTTGAATGGTTAACGGATCTATGTTGGACTTAGTGTTATAGCTAAAGTTTTCTGGTGTCTTTGATCTGGTTTCCTCTTACGCGTTCCCGAGAAAAGCTTTGCGTTCTCGAAGTGTATCTAGAGGCTAATGAGGATTTTTACTTCATATTCGCGAAGAGGGGGTCGTGTTCACGAAGACTTGTGCAGTATGTGCATCGCGAACACGAGAAGGGTCACGCGTTGGCGAAGAAAAGAGAAAACAGCTGGGACCCTCCACACTTGTTCTATGTGTTCGCGAAAGGGTGGTCGCATTCGCGATGAAGGCGCAACTAGGCATATTATAAGTTTCAAAACTATTTATGCCCAAACTTGACTATGCTTCACCGTTCTAGGAAGGTTAAGTGACGATAAAATGGCTCTAATTGTGAATTTCATGTTTTGCAGGAGCAAGTTGTGCTTATGAGGACTTAGGACAGTATTTGGAGCTATTAAATCAAGGGAAGCCCCTCAGAGTTGAGTAGGTGTGAAAGAAGAAAGAAAAGAAGAGAGAAAATGCTGATCCACTCTAGTGCAGGCCAAGCGCGGCCTCAGCACGGCTACGCTAGAGCAGAAAAATTAGACAGTGTACTTGGCCATAAGTGCGGCCACTAGCGCGGTTCGAGCGCGGCCGTGCTAGTCACTCCGAAGTGCAAAAATTTCAGGTTAATTCCCAGTGGGATTCGACTATGGGCTAAATACCCGGATTATATTTGCAACGACCGCTTGTCCTTTTAATAAAGCATAGTTGGGCGTGATCATGTATTATCCCGGGAAGACCAAATATAGTGGTCGATGCCTTGAGTGGAATACGGTGAGTATGGGTAGCCTTGTATTCATTCATGTTGGTGAGAGACCTTTTGCAGTTGATGTTTAGGCCTTGGCCAACCAATTCATGAGATTGGATATTTCGGAGCCCAGTCGTATTTGGGACTTGTTGGTACATTTGGTTGAGGTCCCGGGGGGTCCTCGGGTGAGTTTTGAATGGTTAACGGATCTATGTTGGACTTAGTGTTATAGCTAAAGTTTTCTGGTGTCTTTGATCTGGTTTCCTCTTACGCGTTCCCGAGAAAAGCTGTGCGTTCTCGAAGTTTATCTAGAGGCTAATGAGGATTTTTACTTCATGTTCGCGAAGAGGGGGTCGTGTTCACGAAGACTTGTGCAGTGTGTGCATCGCGAACACGAGAAGGGTCACGCGTTCGCGAAGAAAAGAGAAAACAGCTGGGACCCTCCACACTTGTTCTATGTGTTCGCGAAAGGGTGGTCGCATTCGCGATGAAGGCGCAACTAGGCATATTATAAGTTTCAAAACTATTTATGCCCAAACTTGACTATGCTTCACCGTTCTAGGAAGGTTAAATGACGATAAAATGGCTCTAATTGTGAATTTCATGTTTTGCAGGAGCAAGTTGTGCTTATGAGGACTTAGGACAGTATTTGGAGCTATTAAATCAAGGGAAGCCCCTCAGAGTTGAGTATGTGTGAAAGAAGAAAGAAAAGAAGAGAGAAAATGCTGATCCACTCTAGTGCGGGCCAAGCGCGGCCTCAGCACGGCTACACTAGAGCAGAAAAATTAGACAGTGTACTTGGCCATAAGTGCGGCCACTAGCGCGGTTCGAGCGCGGCCGTGCTAGTCACTCCGAAGTTCAAAAATTCAGGGGTAAACTTGGAAGTTTGGGGGTAATTCCACTTAACCTATAGGAGGTCCAGCTCACCCAAAAAGAGATTATCAAGGTTTTTATAGTTTTGTTGAAGGCAAGAAGAGGCAAGAGGCAAAGAGGATAATTCGGCATCGAATTCTTCCTTTATTCCTTTTGTTTTTATCATTCATGATGAATTTTGCTGTTGTTATTATGAACATGATTATGAGTAGCTAATTATTTAGTCTAGGGTTTTGATGGAACCTGTTGAGGGATGAACTTCTTGTTGTGTTAATATAGTTTGCCAAGTTTAAACTCTATTTGTTCAACTACGTTCTTGTTGTAGTTAATTGACAGGATCCTCAATTAGTTGTGCCTATTTAATATGTATTACTCGGGAGAGAGTGCATATTTAGGTAGTTGTTGAACAACACCACTCCCAAAGTATATGAGGAATCAATAACTGAGGGTTTAAAGGTGAGATTAGAGATAAAGAAACCTTGGGTGCGATCTAAGTGAACTGTAATAAAAGCCAGCTAGCGTAACTCAAGAGAGTGCATCTAGTAAATTGTCGTAATTACTCGGGAGAGATTTACGGTAGTAAGAGTGCTCATGATCGATAGAGACAATTAGGAAAATCTATGCAAAATATAACAGGATGAGATTCCATCAATAGGGGAAATCACAACCTTAGATCCTTCTCTTATTTGTTTACAACTCATCATAGATAGCATTTAGTTTACTTAATTTCATTCAGTTATAGTTAGTAGAAATATCACCAAGTGTTATTCAAAATATCTGGGAAGTTGATTACGGAGAATTTAGTGAGTCTGACAAAAGTAATTGGTAGGTTAATTCCCAGTGGGATTCGACTATGGGCTAAATACCCGGATTATATTTGCAACGACCGCTTGTCCTTTTAATAAAGCATAGTTGGGCGTGATCATGTATTATCCCGCGAAGACCAATATAGTGGTCGATGCCTTGACTGGAATACGGTGAGTATGGGTAGCCTTGCATTCATTCATGTTGGTGAGAGACCTTTTGCAGTTGATGTTTAGGCCTTGGCCAACCAATTCATGAGATTGGATATTTCGGAGCCCAGTCGGGTTCTAGCTTGTGTGGTTTCTCGGTCTTCCTTATTTGATCGCATCAGAGAGTGCCAGTATGATAATCCTCATTTGCTTGTCCTCAAGGACAAGGTTCAGCATGGTGATGCCAGAGATGTGACTATCGAGGATGATGGGGTATTAAGGATAAAGGGTCGAATTTGTGTGCCTGATATGAATGGGCTACGTGAGTTGATTCTTGAAGAGGCCCACAGTTCGTGGTATTCCATTCATCCGGGTGCCGTGAAGATGTGCCAGGACTTGAGTCAGCACTGTTGGTAGAGAAGGATGAAGAAGGATAAAGTGGGGTTTGTATCTCGGTGCTGTAGCTGCCAGCAGATGAAGTATGAGCATCAGAGACCGGGTGGATTGCTTCAGAGTATAGACATCCAAAGTGGAAGTGGGAGCGGATCACCATGGACTTTGTAGTTGATCTGCCCACAGACTTCGAGGAATTTCGGTGCCATTTGGGTGATTATGGATTGGCTAACCAAGTCGGCGCACTTCATTCCAGTTAGGACTACTTATTCTTCAAAGCGATTGGTTGAGATTTGCATTCCCGAGATTGTTCGCCTTCATGGGTTGCCAGTGTCTATCATTTCAGATTGGGACACACAGTTTACATCAAAGGTTTGGAGAGCAGTACAGCGAGAGTTGGGCACATCATATCACCCTAAGAAGGGCGGACAGTCCGAGCGGACTATTTAGATATTGGAGGATATGCTACGCGCTTGTGTCATTATTTTGGGGGTTCTTGGGATATGTTTCTGCCACTCACGGAGTTTGCCTAAAACAACAGCAACCAGTCGAGCATTCAGATGGCTCTGTATGAGGCTTTGTATGCGAGACGGTGTAGATCTCCAGTGGGTTGGTTTGAGCCGGGCGAGGCTACACTATTAGGTACTGACTTGGTTCAGGATGCTTTGGACAAGGTTAAATTGATTCAAGAGCGGCTTCGCAGGTGCAGTCTAGACAGAAGAGTTATGGTAACAACATGGTCCGTGATGTTGCTTACATGGTGCGGGAGAAGGTTCTGCTCAAGGTTTCACCCATGAAGTGTGTTATGAGGTTCGGAAAGAAGGGTAAGTTTTGCCCTCGGTATATTGGGCCGTTTGAGGTACATCAGAGGATTGGAGAGGTAGATTACAGGCTTGCCTTGCCACCTAGTTTGTCGAGTGTGCATCCAGTATTTCATATTTCTATGTTCCGGAAGTATGTTGGTGATCCGTCTCATGTTTTGGACTTTAATACAGTTCAGTTGGATGGTGGTCTAACTTATGATGTGGAGTCGGTGGCCATTTTGGATTGGTAGGTTCGAAAGTTGAGATCAAAGAACATAGCTTCAGTGAAAGTGTAGTGGAGAGATCAGCAGTTGAGGAGGCTACATGGGAGACCGAGCGAGAGATGTGGAGAATATATCCACACCTATTTGAGACTCCGGGTATGTTTCTAGACTTGTTCGAGGACGAATATTTGTTTAAGAGGGGGAGAATGTAACGACCCGGCCGGTCGTTTCGAGAGTTGTATACCCCTTCCCCCATTTACTGCTCCTTTTGTGCCTTATTGTTGTTATACGACTTACCGGGTTAGTCGGTTCAGGTCCAGAAGGATTTTAGAATGAATTGAGACACTTTGTCTCAAGGTTGAAAGCTTAAGTTGAAATAATTGACAGGATGATGACTTATGTGTAAACGACTCTGGCATGGAGTTTTGATGGTTCAATTAGCTTCGTTGGGTGATTTTGGACTTAGGAGCGTGTCCGGATTGTGATTGAAGGTCCGTAGTTGAATTAGGCTTGAAATAGAGAAAGATAAATTTTTGGGAAGTTTGACCCGGAGTCGAATTTTTGATATCGGGGTCGGATCCCGATTCCGGAAGTTGGAGTAGGTCCGAGGTATCATTTATGACTTGTGTGCAAATTTGGGGTCAGTGGGACGTGATTTGATAGGTTTCAGCGTCGTTTGTAGAAATTGGAAGTGCAAAGTTCATTAGTGTTGAATCTATGTGCAATTCATGTTTTTGATATTTTTTGAGGTGATTTGAGGGCTCGACTAAGTTCGTATGATGTTTTAGGACTTGTTGGTGCATTTGGTTGAGGTCTCGGGGGGGGGGGGGGGGGGGTCTTCGGGTGAGTTTTGAATGGTTTACGGATCAATGTTGGACTTAGTGCTATTGCTGAAGTTTTCTGGTGTGTCTCTGATCTGGTTTCCTCTTACGCGTTCGCAAGAAAAGTTTCGTGATCTCGAAGTGTATCTGGAGGCTAATGAGGATTTGCTCTTCGCATTCGCGAAGAGGGGGTCGTGTTCACGAAGGTTTGTGCAGTGTGTGCATTGCGAACACAAGAAGGGTCACGCGTTTGCGAAGAAAATAGGAAGCAACTGGGACCCTACACACTTGTTCTATGTGTTCGCGAAAGCGTGGTCGCATTAGCGATGAAGGCATAACTAGGCAGATTATAAGTTTCAAAAACGAGGGTTTTGGGTTCATAACACAAAATTGATTTGAGATTTGGGTAGAAGGCGATTTTTGGAGAGATTTTCACATGGGTGTTTGGGGTAAGTGATTCCTATCTAGTTTTGGTTAATTTCAATGATTATGCCTTTGATTCTATCACTAAATTTGTGATTTGGGGGTGAAAGAATTGAGAAAATGAAGAAAAGTTCTTAGGCTAGATTTTTGAGGTTTTGAGTGGGATTTTGATATCGAATTTGAGTAATGTTGGTATGGGTGAACTCGTGGTTGAATGGGTGTTCGGATTTTGTGACTTTTGTCGGCTTTCGAGACATGGTCGCGGGGGCCGGCTTTTAGCAAATATTGGAGTTATCTCATTAATGTCGGATTTCCTAGTACCACATTAGGCGCCATCACGACAGGTTAGGATTTGGGCCGTGACGGCTAAACTCATGTGATAAGCATATACCATAATTATAACCTATACAAGTTCAGATACTAAAAGTATAGAGTCACAAGAATACTTAAGAGCGAACAAGGCTACAACAAGATGGAATAGTAGGACATTGGTTCATAGAAGTTTCAGTGCCAAAAAGCATAAATATGAACGAAAGAGAATGAAATTTCTAGGGTAAAGAGACTTACCAGTTACAAATTAATCAAACAAGCAAAATAAGCAGAACAATATCAGCAGTACTCAAATCGTCAATAGCAAAAGAGCAGCAAAATCCCAAAATCCCAATGCGTCAGAGTTCCCAAGGGTTTCCAGTGAACCCCGGGCAGTGCTCGCATTGAGAAAAGAGTAATAATCGAATTCTTGTGGCCTTGGCTTTCAGCCGACCAAGGTCTCAAGTTTAGAATAGTAGAATAAGTGAGAGTGAAAGAGTAACAGTAATAGTTCAGTAATCGTTAAGCCTTAAAAGGGAACGGGAAAGTGGCGTTTATATAGTGTTATTAACAGGTAAACAAAAATGGAAAGAAGGCCAATTATGCAGAATAAGGAAAGAAAATCAATCATACAGAATAAGGAAGAGACCACATGCAAACCGATTTCAAATCGGATTAGGGAAACGAGTAAGTCAAACCCTAATCAAGCCGGAATCAATGGAGATGTGCCCGATCGGAGAGATACTCTGTGTTCTTTGATGCACATAGCCGGAATCCCGCAAGATCTTCAAGATCAAACCCATTTGGTCCCGATTTATACGAAATACACCTTTCATAGATGAAAAAAATACTTAGTATTACCATATCGTAGTGGTAAGCATTCAGAAAAGGTAAGAAGATCTCTGGTTCGAGGGAAAAATGCGGAGAGAAGGGCGAGAAAATTCCGGTCTCTAGGGTTTAGGTTTAAGAGACAAAAAGGAGTGTTGAGGGCGGCTGTGAGGTTGAGAATGGTCCAGGGTTTAGGTTGAGGAGATATAAGGAGGGAGGGGGAAGTGTTGTAAGCCGTTGATCATTTTTTATGCTGAGATTTAAATGAGTTGGATCGGGTGTAACGGGTCATGGACTGGGACAGCCTATTAGGTCGTTTGGTTTTGGGCTTCCGGGTGTCTATCAGGAATGGGCTCATTTGTTTGGATCTTAATTGGTCCGAAAATTAGGCATGACTTGGGCCAGATTTTAAAATAATGAAATTAAGAGAAAATAAATTAATAAAATAGCTAAATAAGTATAAAAAATATTGCTCAGACAAATAAGTATTTACAAATAATAGCTGAAGGTTGTAAACATACAAAAAGTTATTTTGAACCTAAATAAATAATAAAATGCAATTAGTTGTAAAATATAGGCTATTATTGCAAAAATATAAATAGCTCAAAATATGAATATAATTATATGAAATAAAGTGAAAAATGTCATAAACATATATGTGGGTGTATATAATAAATTTGGATGATTAGTTTATCACGAAATAATTTTAAAAGTATAATTAATAAATATTTGAACAATTTAAATGCAAGAAAATCAAATTTTAAGTCTTAAAGATTATGGAAAATTTACAGGATATAATTATATAACCGCAATAAATTGGGTAAATGTGCAAAATATATTTTGAAAGTATATATAATATTTATAAAATATGAGGGCAAAATTGGGTATCAACAGTTGCCCATCTTTACCCGGGAATGATGAAAGAGTTGTTGGGTAAAGAAAATGATGACCAATTTTGTCCGAACGAACAGAGATGAGGTGTTTTTGAAAAAAATGGGGACCGAACCCTGGTGTTTGAGTTGCCTACATATCCCTGGTATTAGGGGAATCAGGCCAGGTGTAGTTCTGGATCTAACGGCGAACGAAACCGATGGAGTTGTTATAAGAGTGGTCGTGTGTTTCTAAAGAGGATCTTTTGGATATGATAGTGAAACGATTAACGGATAATTTCAGGTGGAGCTATGAATGCGAATTTGAACGTTACGAATTTATAAGGCAAATATTTGAGAAGTTACGGGACAAAGGGTAATCAATTGTTGATCATCAGTTACGCTTAAGATGATCGAAGGATGCGAACGTGGTGAACGAAAATCGGAGTGAGAATTGCTCACGTTTGTTGAACAGTTACCTCCTGAGTTACCTGCAAAACTTGAAACACGATGCACGCGAATATATAGGGTGTTATTGTGAAACTTACATGATGTAAGTTCCCTTAGGACCATGAGAGTTGTCTTTACACGATGAGGATGATGTCCTTAGACCATGACGTCCTGGGCCATGAAGCATATGATAAGGGATCTACAGGCCATGAAATGGTGTCCCCGGGCCATGAACATGGTGCCTCTGGACTATTACGCCTCTGAATAATGATATGCAGTTTTGAGAGATCCACAAGCCATGTCATGATGTCTTTGTGCTATGAGGATGATGCCTTCAGACTATGATGCCTTCGGACAATTTGGCGATATTTCAGCCCATGAAATGCAAATATACAGAGATATCAATCATTTGATAGAGGGAACAGCTGATGCTTAGTTTTATGCGAGAACAAGACAAGGCAGCACTTAGACTTGTATGTGATGAGGGCAGTGATTAGCCATATGTGGAGGAAGGCAGCATTTAGCCTATATGCAATAATGGAGGTCATGCTTATCCTCGTGCGATGTAATGGAGACATTGCTTAGTCTCATGCAAAGAAAGGCAGTGCTTAGCCTTATGAAATAATGGAGTCAGTGTTTATCCTTGTATGCAAAGAACAGAGATAGTGCTTAGTCTCATGTAAGGAAAGGCATTGCTTAGCCTTAGGCAATAATAGAGGCAGTGCTTAGCCTCATGCAAAGAATAGAGGCAGTGCTTAGTCTCGTGCAAGGATAGATAGTCTTTAGCCTTATGCAATAATGGAGGCAGTGTTTAGCCTCATGCAAAGAGTGGAGACAGTGGTTAGTCTCATGCAAGGAAAGGCAGTGCTTAGACTTATGCAATGATAAAGGCAGTGCATAGCTCCGTATGCAAAGAATAGAGACAATGCTTAGTCTCATGCAAGGAAAGGTAGTGCTTAGCCTTGTGCAATGATGGAGGCACTTAGCCTCATGCAAAGAATGGAGACAATGCTTAGTATTATACAAGGAAAGGCAATTCTTAGCCTTACGCAATGATGAGGACAGTGTTTAGCCCTATGCAGGAAAAGCAACGATTAAATGTGAAAGGGAAATGTAATTCTTAGCTTGACGCATTTGTGTTTGGCGACTTCTGTCGGTGTGAAGATAGTGATCTTGTTTTATGTATAATCTTGCGGACATGTTTGTTATGTCCATCGTGCCTGCATCCAAAGAAAAATCGTGAGTTTCGGGGGGAAGGTTGGTTCGTGCCTTCGATTCTTCATTTTATCTTTTTCTCCTTGTCTTGACGCCTTGTTCGAGTCACCCTAGGTAATGTCTAGCTACTACAGAAAATGAAATTTTTGAAAAATATGCATTTATGATAAATCATTTATATTAAAATGCAATTGTCCAAAATATGTGATGATGCATAAAACAAATGATTTTTCGAATCGAAGACTCTGACACACTTTGAGACATTGCAACCTCCTCAATTCAGAATTTTGAGGATCCTCCTCAAAATTCTGCCCCTGTTTAAATGCCTACTTCTGGCAATACACTTCTTGGCAATCCTTGGCGCAATGAGATTGACAAACTCGAAATCTTGCCCTAGTTTCTGACCATAGAGGGGAATGAAAATTTTATTATGATGTGACCGAACCCACAGGTCTGCCTACGTATCCCCTTTTAAATGGAGTCAGGTCAAGTGTAGTTTAGGTTACATCAAAGAGAAAGTGAAAACATAGTCTTAAATATAATATCTCTTGACTGCATCTGAATTGATAGGTTTTGGCCATATTTCTCCATCCATCTCTGTAAGTATAAACGCTCCTTTTGTTAGTATTCGGTGAACCATGTAAGGTCCTTGCCAGTTAGCTGAGAATTTCCCTTTTGCTTCATCCTGATGCGGGAAGATCCGTTTCAACACTAATTGCCCCGGCGTAAATTGCCTCGATCTAACCTTTTTGTTGAAACCCTTGCCATTCTATTATGGTAGAGTTGACTGTGACACACTGCGTTCGTCCTCTTACCATCCATGAGAGCCAGTTGTCCATACCGACTCCGTATTTCGCGTCGCTGAGCTCGGCCTCTTGTATGAATCTTAAGGAAGGAATCTCCACTTCGGCGGAAATAAAAACTTCAGTACCGTAGGCCAGTAGATAGAGGGTTTGCCTAGTTGACATACGAACTGGTGCGGTGCCCGACCAAAGCAAATAGTAGTTTCTCATGCCATTGCTTTTAGTTGTCTACCATCTTCCTCAATATCTTCTTGATGTTCTTGTTGGCGGCTTCTATGGCTCCATTCATCTGCGGCCTGTATGCTGTAGAATTCTGATGCTTGATCTTGAATGTTTCACACATAGCTCTCATCAGATCACTGTTGAGATTAGCAGCATTGTTAGTAATGATTGACTCAAGTACTCCAAATCGGCAAACAATACGATCCCAGACTAAATCCGTTACGACCTTCTTAGTCACGGCCTTATAGGAAGCGGCTTCAACCCATTTTGTGAAGTAATCTATAGCCACCAAAATGAATCTGTGTCCGTTTGAAGCAGCAGGTTCAATTGGTCTGATGGCATCCATGCCCAAAGCAGAGAAAGGCCAGGGTGAACTCGTTGCATTGAGTTTGTTGGGCCGCACTCGTATCATATCAGCATGTGTCTGGCATTGATGACACTTTTGAACATACATGGTCATCCAGAAATACCCTGCTCTTAATATCTTCTTGGCCAAAACGAAGCCGTTCATGTGAGATCCGCAAGTTCCGGCATGTATTTCTTCGAGCAATCTAGAAGCCTCCTTGGCATCGACATATCGCAACAATCGCAAATCAGGAGTCCTTCTATATAGAATTCCAACACTCTAAAAGAAATGGTTGGCCAATCTTCGAAGCGTGCGCTTCTGAGTGTGTGTACCATTCTCTGGGTATTTTCCTTTCTCCAAGTATTCCTTGATATCGTGGAACCATGGATTTCTGTCAAACTCTTATTCAACATGATCAAAATAAGCTGGCTGCTTACGAATATCTATTGGTATAGGATCGATGAGATTCTTGTCTAGATGTTGTATCATGGAAGACAAGGTGGCTAATGCATCTGTGAACTCATTCTGAATCCTTGGAACATGCTTGAATTCTATCTTTGTGAACCTCTTGATCAACTCTTGTACACAATGCAAAATTGGTAGTATTTTAGTGTTCTTGGTAGCTCATTCTCCTAGTACTTGGTGTACCAATAGATCCGAATCTCCGATTGTCAGCAACTCTTGAACATTCATGTCTATGGCCAATCTAAGTCCCAAGATGCAGGCCTCATATTCCACCATATTGTTGGTGCACAGAAAATTGAGCTTTGCGGATACTTGATAATGTTGACCGATTTCTGATACCAAGACATCCCCAATGCCCACTCCCTTGAAGTTTGCTGCTCCGTCGAAAACATCCTCCAACCGTTATATATTTCGGCAATATCTTCACCTACAAACAACTCTTCCTCGTCGGAAAAATACGTCTTCAATGGTTCGTATTCTCCATCTACGGGGTTCTCTGCTAAGTGATCGGCCAGTTCTTTCCCCTTGACTGCCTTCTGAGTCACATAAATGATGACTAACTAGTAAGCACACAGTCGGTGATATGTTTTTATCAAATAAGGGAAAAGCCTAGGGATGTAACCTTCACCTAGGTGTAGATCTAATGGGTAGAGTAAATCTATTCTTGTTTGGTAGATCGGGATGTGTTATGACTCTCAATGCTCAAGTATCCACTCAATAAATCTTAGTCAAAGAGTGATTATGCCCAAATTGGCTTTCTCAAGACCAGATGGGTAGCAATCTAAACAATTGATATGAGTTCAAGTGGGATTATCCCTATCTCTAGTTTAAATTCTTTAATCAAACTAATCAAAACTTCAAGTAGTTCAATTTTTGGTTAGCCAAGTTTTCCTAGACTAGGTTCCTCTTTTTCAAATAAGAACTAAGTCAAATAGGCACGAATCAATGTTTGCAACCATTAATTCTAGATATAAAGTATAAACAAGGCTAAATAACATACAAACAATCAATAACAATTATTAATAATAAATACTCATAAATTTTACACAATAGGATTGGGTCATAATCCTAGATAAAATCTAGATACTCATAATCATGGGCATAGGAAATGGAAAAAAAGAAGTAATTGAAGATATAAAACTAAAATTAAGGGGTCTTCTCTAATTGTAGTCACAAATTGTCCAAAATGGCCAAGTATGTGGCCGCACAATAATTTCTGCGGCCGCTCTATAGCTTCTGCGACTGTACAATTTGATTGCGGACCGCGCTTCAACGAGGCTTCAGACTTAGTGTTTTGCATCTTCTTTGATCTTTCAAGCTTGTTAGTGCAAAGAGCTTCTGCGGCGGCAAAATTTGGTATGCAAACCGTGCTACTGCTAAAATCCTCTGAAGCTTCAGGAGTTAGTCTGCGGCCGCACTTTACTCTTTGTGGTCTGCATATGCATTACCGACCGCATAATAAATTTTGCGGACCGCACAACTCGTTGCATTTATCCTCTTTGACCATTGAGCTGGGACATCTCCTTTTTGAGTTATATTTCTTCATTGAGCTCACATCCTTTAGCATGCCTGCAATTCACACATTTTCATAAGATTTGGAAACAAAAATCATTACTTTTGGACTTAAAACTAAAGCAAGAAGGTACTAATAAGTGGTTAAGATCCACACTTATCAACTTTAACTGGTTAGTCTCTTTAGCCTTTATTTTACTCTAGCCCGCTTAATTGTGCAATCTACTGTGAATGGCTTCCCGAGTTGTGTTCTTGTCCTAATTTTCATAGTAAAGGCATGCTCATAGGAATCCTTGCTACTGTCTCATCTCATGAAGATGATACTGCTGATGCATTATGTTAAGCCATGACTATGTGTGATGCTTGTCTGTACAATTAGATTTAGCTAATTGACAGAGTAATATTAGCGTTTGAATTTGGGTTTTGGCCTGCCATTCTTTGGTAACTGCTCTACCATGTTATTAGACTTGGGAAGCAACTGAAATTGGTTAAGATTGTAAGAATAGGGATTGTAGATTCATGTTACTTGTTAAGGGGTCTCACTTGTGTTCTTTACCATGTGTAGTCCGACCCTTGAATCTGCTGAAATTCGCTCCTATTGTTCTTAATCATTGAAAGACCCTCACTTATGTGTGCTCATGCTTCAGTTCGTGATATCCATAGACGTGCTCCCTTTTTGTCAATAAAGAACCAACCAGCCTGTAGGATCCTTTACCCTATTTTGGTTTCATAAATTAATTGGATTGTCAAGTGTGTTCTTGTCCTATTTATATGCTCTTTCTTATCACTTAGACACCACTGCCTCAAGCGTCGTTTAGGGAACCTTTGTGACCAGTTTACAAACATTGGAAGCCAGACACTTGTGAGTGTATATGTATGTTTCTTGCCTATGTTTGAACTCATCTAGGTGACCTGCTTGCATGAACTTTCATTTGGATTGTTGGTACACTGTTAGTTGTTACTCATAATGGGTAAATAGAGTGAAGTTTGTTTCTAACTTTGGGCCTGGTCTATTGGGCCAAACTTTGTATTAGGTCTGAAGCACACTGTCAGCTTCATTGGGCTTGTGGTCCACATGAGGTTCTAAGTCAATTTGAAGGCCCAGGAGTATCACATTTGGGCATGTAAGTCAAGTACCCTTCGCTGTCGTAGCCGGGAGCTGCAACTGTCACTTAGAAATGGAATTTTTACCTCTTACAGCAAAGGTTAACACCTTATTTATTTTAAATAAATACCATTTAAAAAAATTATATTCTATAGATACCTTTTAAGGTTTATAGCAAAATATTTAATTTTGGTTACCTCCTAGCCCTAAGCCACTAAATACGCTAATCAATTACACTATTTTCTTTCTCTCTCTACTTTGATACATCTCATTCTCTTCCCCATCCCATTAAAATTTCCGATCTCCTCCTCCTTCCACCGGATTTGTCCAAAGCCCACTTCAGAGATACTGATTTCGACCATGGAATTTCAGGGGATCTCAGGCTTCCTAATCGAGTCTTCCCCAGGCAAAAATCCATTCGCAATCCATCAAAACTCAATTATGAGCCTTTAGCGTCGTTAAGCAATGAATCAATTTCGAAAATTCTGGATTCGGTTGCAACGACTGGGTGCTTTGAGGAAGGTAACCATGGAATTTCAGGGGATCTTCCCATTGAGCTCTTTTCTCTTTGGTTACTCTCTTGTATTGGCACAGCAGCCCTTGCTGTTTGTCTCCGAATCCAAGTAATCAAGAAAAAAATGAATTCAAAGATTTGCTACCAGAACGTACCTATGCAGATTTTTTTTTTCTGCAATTTAGTGCTTCATTTGGTGATCATGAATTTCCTTGGACAGATTAACGTTCCTAATTTCGAGAGAGTGTTCCTTACCCAAATACTCTTGCCTATAAGGATGTTGTTAAGGCAATGAATGAGGGACTTACCGTCACTATAGCCACAAAAAAACAGGACCTTCAAACGTTGTTACGGCGGATTCGCCGGAAATTAGGGTTTGTCTTGAACAAAGACGACAGAGTTTGGGGCTGAGCAACTGTCATGACCCTAACCCCGAACGTGGTCGTGATGGCGCCTCTCGTGAAGACAAGGCCAGCCAATTAAACCAAATTCCCATTTTTAAACATTAAAAAGCATACATATAGTCTAAACATGATTTAATAGCACTGAATAGCGAAAATGTAGATAATAATGCGGAAATCCAACCTGACACAGCCCTAACCGGGGTGTCACAAATCACGAGCATCTATGAACCACAATACAGTCTGCTAAAGACATAACCTACTATAATTATTTGAAAAGAAACAGGAATGATAGAGGAATAGAGACACGGGGCTGCGGACGTCAGCAACTACCTCGTAATCTCCGAAAGGCACGCTTGGAACTGGAGGGAATCAGCACTCCGGCGCGGAACCAGCTACGCCTGAATCTGCACACAGGGTGCAGGGAGTAAAGTGAGTACTCCAACTCAATGAGTAACGAATATAAATAATGACAGAAAGTAAGAAAACACGTAAAGCACATGGCATTCTATAATGAAGCAGTAAAATCATTTGAGATCAGTAAAACCAGTAAAACTCAAGTGAAAATGCTCTTTAAGCCAGTAAACGGGTAATTGACAGATAATTATGATAAAGTAAACAAATAGAAATTCGCCCCTCGGGCACAGTATTCACAATCCAGCCCCTCGCGCAACATCTCAGAACCATATCAGCCCCTCGAGCTCAATCTCACATCACCATGGGTACCCGCGCTCACTGGGGGTGTGCAGACTCCTGGAGGGGCCCCTTACGGCCCAAGCGCAATAACAAGTCATCTCATGGAATCAAGTATAGGCCCTCGACCTCATATCAATCGAGCCACCTCGTGGCGTACATATCTCAGGACCTCGGCCTCAAATCAGTATCAGTGTTTCCTCACAATACAGGCCCTCGGCCTTACTCAGTCAAAAATCACCACAAGCCCATCGGACGATAGTAAAATAGTGTTTCTCAGCCTAAACATCATTTAAAATATCATTCAAGTCTCAAAATTGAGTAAAAATGGCCGAGTAGTAAAACAGTGGAAAATACCATGACTGAGTTCAAGTAATAAATCAAAACAGTAAGGAAATATCAAATAAAGGCCCCGAAGGATTCAAATAGTTGGCACTAGGCCCAAATATGGCATTCAGCCCAAGTAATGATGATAACAAATAGTTTTCAATCAAAAAACACGGTAAAATCATTAATCGGGACGGACCAAGTCACAATCCCCAACAATGCACGACCCCACGCTCGTCGTCAGGAGTGTGCCTCACCTCAATATAGCACTACGATGTGCAATCCGGGGTTTCAAACCCTCAGGACATCATCTACAATAATTACTAACCTCGAAACGGCTAAATCTCTAGCTCACGACGCCCTTGCCCCTCGAATCGGCCTCCACGTGCGTCGAATCTATCCAAAATCAGAACGAATACGTCACAATATGCTAAGGAAACAAAGCCCAAGCGAAAACAATCAAAAAATGCCAAAAATTCCGAAATTAGCAAAACCCGAGCCGGGCCCACTTCTCGAAACTCAGAAATTCCTACACCAATAGGTTCCTTATCTCCCCACGAGTTCATACATATCAAAAATACTAAAATCGGAGTCCAAATAACCCCTCAAATCCCCATTTAAGGGCCTCTTAAACTCAAGCCCTATTCCTTCATTTTTGCCCTTTAATTCCTTTAATTACAGTCCTAATTTCATGAAATACAACCATAGAATTGAGTTTTAGGTCGAAAATTCCTTACCTTAACGAAGTCTCTTGATTTCTCTCTTCAGAATCGCCCAAAAAGCTCCAAGGTCGAAGGCAACAATGGCGAAATAACCCAAAATCGCGAAATGAAATAACATATATGGTCTACCCAGGCCTTTCCGCATCTGCGGTCCAAAACCCGCTTCTGCGGTACCGCATATGCGGTCAACCCATCCGCTTCTGCGGAAATTCATTAAAGTCGGCCTCTGCCGCATCAGCGATCCATCTACCGCATTTGCGGTTCCGCAGATGTGGCTCCCACAACTGCATTTGTGGATTCCTGACAATCCCCTCCAAAACCGCTTCTACGACCTCTCCCTCGCACATGAGGCGCCGCACCTGCGGCCCCCAAAGGCAGGTGCGAAAACACCAGAAGCAGCAAATCTTCTGCAAACTCTCAAGTCTCAAATCTTCCCGATAACCATCCGAATTCACCCCAAGGCCCCCGGGACCTCAACCAAAAGCACCAACACTTCCTAAAACCTTATTCAAACTTGTTACAATCCGCAAAACACCTCAAACAACATCAAATCACCCGAAACACATCGAATTCAAGCCTATGTTTCTAAAATCTTCCGAAATACGCTTTTGATCAAAAACCCAACCAAACCACATCCAAATGACCTGAAATTTTACACACACATCCCAAACGACATAACGAAGCTACTGCAACTCTCAGAATTCCATTCCGACCTATATAATTCCATTCCGGACCTCCAAAAC
This sequence comes from Nicotiana attenuata, assembly GCF_001879085.1. NCBI lineage: Eukaryota > Viridiplantae > Streptophyta > Magnoliopsida > Solanales > Solanaceae > Nicotiana > Nicotiana attenuata. The sequence goes on from NW_017670859.1 coordinate 397,091, forward strand.
CCATTCCGATCACACTCCTAAGTCACAAATCACCTCCCGAAGCTAACCGAACCATCGGAACTCACATCCGAGCCCTCTAGCAAATAAGTTAACATCCGGTTGACTTTTCCAACTTAAGCCTTCTTAAAAGAGACTAAATGTCTCAAACTCCACCGAAACCAATCCGGATTCAATCCAACCAACCCGATACCTCAAAACACAGATGAACAAAGCAATAAGAAGCAGAAATAGGGGAAACGGACCGGTAACCCATGAGACGACCGGCCGGGTCCTCACATCCTCCCCAACTAAAATAAACGTTCGTCCTCGAACGAGTCAAGAAACATACCTGAAGCCTCAAACAGGTGAGGATATCTGCTCCGCATCTCCCGCTCGGTCTCGCAGGTAGCCTCCTCTACGGGCCGACCTCTCCACTGCACTTTCACTGTAGCTATATCCTTGGACCTCAATTTCCCAACCTGACGCTCCAAAATAGCTGCTGGCTCCACATCGTAAGTCAAATCACCCTCCAACTGAACCGTGTTGAAATCCAGAACATGGGACGGATCTCAAATATACTTCCGGAGCATAGAAACATGGAAAACCGGATGCACACTCGACAAGCTGGGTGGCAAAGCAAGCTCATAAGCCACCTCCCCAATCCTGCGAAGTACCTCAAAAGGCCCAATGAACCGCGGACTCAACTTCTCTTTCTTTCCGAATCTCATAGCACCCTTCGTGGGCGAAACCTTCAACAGGACCTTCTCACTAACCATGTAGGACACATCTCGGACCTTCCTGTCAGCATATCTCTTTTGCCTTGACTGTGTTGTACGAAGTCTCTCCTGAATCACCTTCACCCTATCTAAAGCATCCTGAACAACATTTGTCCCCAATAGCCTATCCTCGCCAGGCTCGAACCAACCAACTGGAGATCTACACCGCCTCCTGTACAAAGCCTCATATGGAGCCATCTGAATACTCGACTGGTAGCTGTTGTTATAAGCAAACTCTGCAAGCATACTCCCGTACAAGCGCGTAGCATATCCTCCAATATCTGAATGGTGCACTCGGACTGCCCTTCCATCTGAGGGTGAAAAGCTGTACTCAACTGCACCTGAGTACCCAACTCTCGCTGAACAGACTTCCAAAACTGGGAAGTAAACTGAGTGCCCCGATCTGAAATGATGGAAACTGGGACACCATGCAACCGAACAATCTCCCGAGTATATATCTCTGCCAACCGCTCTGAAGAATAAGTAGTACAGACAGGAATGAAGTGCGCGGACTTGGTCAACCTATCCACAATCACCCAAATTGCATCGAACTTCTTCAAAGTCCGAGGGAGTCCAACTACAAAATCCATAGTGATCCGCTCCCACTTCCACTCTGGAATATCCATCCTCTGAAGCAAGCCACCCAGCCTCTGATGCTCATATTTCACCTGCTGACAATTGAGACACCGATCTACAAATCCCGCAATATTTTTCTTCATTCTCCGCCACCACTAATGCTGTTTAAGATCCTGATACATCTTCGCGGCTCCTAGATGAATAGAATACCGCGAGCTATGGGCCCCCTCCAAAATCAACTCCCAAAGCCCATCCACATTGGGCACACAAATCCGGCCCTGCATCCTCAATACCCCATTATCTCCAATGGTCACATCTCTAGCATCACCATGCTGAAATCTATCCCTAAGGACGAGCAAATGTGGATCATCATACTGGCGCTCTCTGATGCGCTCATATAGGGAAGACCGAGAAACCACGCAAGCCAACACCCGACTGGGCTTTGAAATATCCAACCTCACGAACTGGTTGGCTAAAGCCTGAACATCAACCGCAAGAGGTCTCTCCCCAACTGGAATATATGCCAAACTCCCCATACTCACTGCCTTTCGGCTCAAAGCATCGGCCACCATATTGGCCTTCCCCGGATGGTACAATATAGTGATGTCATAATCCTTAAGCAACTCCAACCACCTCCGCTGCCTCAAATTAAGATCCTTTTGCTTAAACAAATGCTGAAGACTGGGATGATCAGTGAATACCTCACAAGATATGCCATACAAGTAATGCCTCCAAATCTTCAACGCGTGAACTATGGCAGCCAACTCCAAATCATGAATGGGGTAGTTCTTCGCATGGGGCTTCAACTGACGAGAAACATAAGCAATAACTCTACCCTCCTGCATCAACACACAACCAATACCTACTCTCGAAGCATCACAATACACGGTATATTAACCTGAAGCTGATGGCAAGACTAATACTAGAGCTGTGGTCAAAGCTGTCTTGAGCTTCTGAAAGCTCTCCTCACACTCGTCCGACCATGCAAATGAAGCACCCTTCTGAGTCAACTTGGTCAAGGGCGATGCGATGGATGAGAATCCCTGAACAAACCGGCGATAATAGCTTGCCAATCCAAGAAAACTACGAATCTCTGTGGCTGAGGATGGCCTGGGCCAACTCTGAACCGCCTCTATCTTCTTTGGATTGACCTGAATACCCTCACTGGACACCACGTGTCCCAAGAATGCCACTGAACTGAGCCAAAACTCACACTTGAAGAACTTTGCATAGAGCTTCTCCTCCCTTAATCTCTGTAACACAACCCTTAAATGCTCCGCGTGCTCCTCCTGACTACGCGAATATACCAGGATATCATCAATGAAAACTACAACAAATGAGTCAAGATAAGGCCGGAACACGCTGTTCATCAGATGTATGAACGTTGCTGGGGCATTGGTCAGCCCAAAAGACATAACCAGGAACTCATAGTGACCATATCTGATCCTGAAGGCCGTCTTAAGAATATCCGAATCCCCGATCTTCAACTGGTGATAACCAGAATGGAGATCAATCTTGGAGAATACCCTTGCTCCCTGAAGTTGGTCGAATAAATCATCAATGCGAGGCAAAGGATAATTGTTCTTAACTGTTACTTTGTTCAATTGCCTATAATCAATACACATTCTCATAGTGCCATCCTTCTTCTTCACAAACAGAACCTGCGCACCCCAAGGTGACACACTAGGCCGAATGAACCCCTTATCTAGGAGCTCCTGAAGTTGCTCCTTTAACTCCTTCAGCTCCACTGGCGCCATACGATACGACGGAGTAGAAATGGGCTGAGTGCCCGGCACCAGGTCAATACCAAAATCAATATCCCTGTCCGGTGGCATGCCCAACAGGTCTGGAGGAAATACATCAGGGAAATCCCTCACAACTCGGACAGAATCAATATTGGGAGCCTCAGCTCCCACATCCCTCACAAAGGCAAGATGCAAAAGACAACCCTTCCCAACCATACGTTGGGCCTTCAAGAAAGAAATCACTCTACTAGGAACGTAATCAGTCACCCCTCGCCACTCAATCCGTCGCACACCCGGTATGTCCAATGTGACTGTCTTGGCATGATAGTCCAGAATAGCACGACATAGAGATAGCTAATCCATGCCCAGAATGACATCGAAATCCACCATACTCAATAATAAAAGATCAAACCGGGTCTCCAAACCCCCAATAATCACCACACACGACCGGTACGCACAGTCTACAACAACAGTATCGCCCACTAGGGTAGATACATGAACAGGTGAATCAAGAAACTCACGAGGAGTACCCAAATAACGAGCAAAGTACGATGACACATAAGAATAGGTGGAACCGGGATCAAATAACACAGAGGCATCTCTGTGGCAGACTGAAATAATACCTGTAATGATAGCATCGGAGGCAATAGCATCGGATCTGCTTGGAATAGCACAGAAACGGGCCTGACCGCCCCCTGATCGACCTCCCCCTCTGGGGCGACCCCTGGCTGACTGATCCCCACCCCTAGCTTGCTGGGCGAGTGGTGGTGGAGCAACTGGCACTGAAGCTAATGACTGACCCCTCTGCTGGGATGAACTAGCAACACGGCGTGGACACTGCCTCCATATGTGGCCCATCTTGCCACACTCGTAACAACTCTTAGGTGCTGGAGAAGGGGAGTGATGAGAACCCCTCGCACCGGAGTGACCAGCAGATGCACTCGGCGTAGAAGAGACTTGAACAGATGGAGCACGGGATGAGCTCTAAGCTGGGAGGGAACTAAGTGAAGAATGGCCCTAGTGTGAACTGTGGAAACCCTGGCCCGATGACGCCCCTCGATAACCTGAGCGTTAAGACTGACCATGTCGGAACTGTCGGCCCCTGTCATGCTGAAACTGGCCCCTCGAAGGACCACCACTGTAGCTACCAGATCCTCGAGGCCTCTTGGCCTCCCTCTCTTCTCGCTCCTGGCGACGGACAGACTCAATCTCCCTGGAAATATCCACAACCTCCTCGAATGTAGAACCAGTCACCCTCTCCCTGGTCATAAGAATACGGAGATAATATGTAAGACCATCGACAAATCTCCTGATCCTCTTTTGATCTGTCGGGACCAACCAGATAGCATGAGAGCCAACTCAGAGAATCTCAACTCATTGTCTCCCTGACGCAACCACTCAAACTGTCTATGCAGCTCCTCTCTGCGAGATTGCGGTACATACTTCTCCAGAAAGAGAACGGAGAACTGCTGCTAGGAAAGAGATGCTGCACCAACAGGCCTGCGCCTCTCAAAATCCTCCCACCAGGTAAATGCAGGTCCTGAAAACTGATAAGTAGTAAAAGCAACCCCGCTGGTCTCCAAGATACCGGCTGCACGAAGCATCCTCTGACACTTGTCTAGAAAGCCCTGGGAATCTTCGTCCTCTGATCCGCTGAAGGTCGGAGCTGAAGTCTCCCAAATCTCTCCAACCTACGCTGCTCATCCTCTGGCATGACAGGAACTACATAGTCCTGAGCAGCCGCGACCGGCTGGCCTGGATGTGCCCCCGGCATCTGAAGTCCCTACATGACCTGCTCAGGTGTGCGGGCAATGGGAGTCTGACTGCCTCTCCCGGCCTGTGAAGTTGTTGTGGTTGTAGTGGCTGAAACCGCCTGAGCTAGGCCAGTGCAAAGTGATAAGATCTGAGCCAAGGCCTCCTGAAGACCCGGAATCACAATAGGCACAGCTGGTGCCTAAGCTGGTGCTGCTGGAGGGTCCACAGCTGGAACCTGGTCCTGAACTGGGGCAGCTGGTGGATCTGTAGGTGCTGCCCTCGCTGCTCTGCCTCTACCACGACCACGACTGCGTCCTCGGCCTCTGGTGGCCGCAGCTGGTGGCACTGGTGGTCGTCCACCCTCTCCGGTAGCGCGTGTACTCACCATCTGTGAGAGAATAGAACAACAGAAGTTTAGTACTCGGATCAACATACTAGCACGATAAGAATCTCAAGACTAATATATTTCCTATGGGTTCTGCAGCCTCTCGAGGATAAATACAGACGTCTCCGTACCGATCCGCGAGACTCTACTAAACCTGCTCATGACTCGTGAGACCTATGTAACCTAGGCTCTAATACCAACTTGTCACGACCCTAACCCCGAACCCGATCGTGATGGCGCCTCTCGTGAAGACAAGGCCAGCCAATTAAACAAAATTCCCATTTTTAAATAGTTAAAAAGCATACATATAGTCTAAACATGATTTAATGGCACTAAATAGTGGAAATGTAGATAACAATGCGGAAATCCAACCCGACACAACCCTAACCGGGGTGTCACAAATCACGAGCATCTATGAACCATAATACAGTCTGCTAAAGTCACAACCTACTACAATTGTTTGAAAAGAAACAGGAATGAAAGAGGAATAGAGACACGGGGCTGCGGACATCAACAGCTACCTCGTAATCTCCGAAAGGCCCGCCTGGAACTGGAGGGAATCAGCACTCCGGAGCGAAACCAGCTACGCCTAAATCTGCACACAGGGTGCAGGGAGTAAAGTGAGTACTCCAACTCAGTGAGTAACGAATATAAATAATGACAGAAAGTAAGAAAACACGTAAAGCACATGGCATTCTATAATGAAGCAGTAAAATCATTTAAGATCAGTAAAACCAGTAAAACTCAAGTGAAAATGCTCTTTAAGCCAGTAAACGGGTAATTGACGGATAATTATGATAAAGTAAACAAATAGAAATTCGCCCCTCGGGCACAGTATCAACAATCCAGCCCCTCGGGCAACATCTCAGAACCATACCAGCCCCTCGGGCTCAATCTCATATCACCATGGGTACGCGCGCTCACTCGGGGTATGCAGACTCCTGGAGGGGCCCCATACAGCCCAAGCACAATAACAAGCCATCTCATGGCATCAAATCTAGGCCCTCGGCCTCATATCCATCAAGCCACCTCGTGGCGTACATATCTCATGCCCTCGGCCTCAAATCAATATCATTGTTTCCTCACAATACAGGCCTTCGGCCTTACTCAGTCAAAAATTACCACAAGCCCCTCGGGCGATAGTAAAACAGTGTTTCTCAGCCCAAAACATCATTTAAAATATCATTCAAGTCTCAAAACTGAGTAAAAATTGCTGAGTAGTAAAACAGTGGAAAATACCATGATTGAGTTCAAGTAATAAATCAAAACAGTGAGGAAATATCAAATAAAAGCCCCGAAGGGTTCAAATAGTTGGCACTAGGCCCAAATATGGCATTCAGCCCAAGTAATGATGATAACAAATAGTTTTCAATCAAAATACGCGGTAAAATCATTAATCGGGACGGACCAAGTCACAATCCCCAATAGTGCACGACCCCACGCTCGTCGTCAAGCGTGTGCCTCACCTCAATATAGCACTACGATGTGCAATCCGGGGTTTCAAACCCTCAGGACATCATTTACAATCATTACTCACCTCGAAACGGCTAAATCTTTAGCTCGCGATGCCGTTGGCCCTCGAATCGGCCTCCACGTGCATCGAATATCAGAACGAATACGTCACAATATGCTAAGGGAACAAAGCCCAAGCGAAAACAATCGAAAAATGCCAAAAATCCTAAAATTAGCAAAACCCGAGCCCCGGGCCCACTTCTCGAAACTCAAAAATTCCTATGATGTTATGAGATAGGTTGTCATGTTTGGTTGAGGTCCCGAGGGCCTCGGGTGAGTTTCGGGTGGTTGAACAGATCATTTCATGTTGAAGGGAATTGCAGAAAATCTGCTGTTAGTGTTGCAGGCTTTTGGCCTTCACGTTTGCGAAGGGTTAGGATGAGAGGCAGAAGGTTTGGCCTTCGCGTTCGCGATGGAGGTCCCGCGTTCACAAAGGGTTGGGGTCAGTGAGATTCACATTTGCGGGTGTGAGGTCGCGTTCGCGATGGTTTGTGAAGCTGAGTCTTCGCTTTCGCGTACTGGGCATCGCGTTCGCGATGAGGAAAAAAGTGGTCAACACCAGGTTGTGCTTCGCAAACGCGAGGCGTTGACCGAGTTCGCGAAGAAGAGGTTTTAAGTGTTGGGCAGAATGTTTTAAAAAATCAATTATGCGATTTTGGGTCTAAGTTTCACCATTGTTGGGCGATTTTAGAGCTTTTTGAAGAGGATTGAAGAGGGAATCAAGGGGGAACACTTGGAGGTAAGATTTATGGACTTAATACTCAATCCTAATGTGATTTCTACCTAATTAATCATGGAATTTGTGGAAATTAAGCCTAAAAATTGGAAGTTACGGCTTGGGAACTAGAGACTTAAATCTTTGAGGGGTCATTTGTGGTTGGATTTTGCTATAATTGATATGTATGAAATCGTGGGAAGATGAGGAGTTTATTGATGTAATTTTTATCGAATTCCGAGACGTGGACCCGAGGGTCGGGTTTAGTCAATTTCGGGATTTGTGTTGTAATTTGATTACTTTCGAGTGGGCTTTGTTCCCTTAGCATATTTTGATGGTTATTTACTGATTTTGGTTAGATTTGGAGCATCCAGAGGCCGATTCGAGAGGCAAAGGCATCACGGGCTAAAGTTTGGACCGGATAGAGGTAAGTAATTATTGTAAATGCTGTCCTGAGGGTATGAAACCCCTTACACATCATTGTGCTATTTTGAGGTGACGCCCACGCTAGATGATGAGCGTGGAGTCATGCACTGTTGGGGATTGTGACTTGGTCCGTCCCGTATAGCTGTTTTACCGCGTATTTGATTGAAAATTGTTTGCTATCATCATGTTTGGGTTAAATGCCATATTTGGGCCTCGTGTCAACTGTTTTGGACCCTTAGGGGATTTTTATTACTATTCCTCACTGTTTTGACTTTATATTTGTACTCAGTCATGCTATATTCCATTGTTTTTCATAACTCAACCATGTTTACTCCGTTTGACATCTTAAATGATATTTTGAGCTGAGCATCATATTTTACTGTTCCCGAGTGGCTTTTTGGAGTTTTCTGACTGAGTAGGGCCGAGGGCCTATGTTGTGAGGTTATTATGGGATCGAGTTGCGCGCCGCAACGGTATTGTGCTAATTCATGATTATAAGGTCGAGGGCCTGAGTTGTACGCCACAAGGTGGCTTGATATGAGGCCGGGAGCCTGTTTGATTATGCCACGACATGTCTCGATATTGCGCTTGGGCCGTAAGGGGCCCCTCCCGGAGTTTGTACACCCCCACTGAGCGCGGGTACCCAGTTTGTGATGTGATATAGCCCGAGGGGCCGATGTTATTCCATGTTATTGCCCGAGGGGCAGGTACGAGTAATTGTGAGAATGCCCGAGAGGCTGATTTTGTTGGTATTTTGCCCAAGGGGTTGATTTTATGTGACCATGTTTTTCTCATTGCTTTCATTCACTCGTTTAAACTACTTAAAGATGTTTTAAAGGGGTTTTCGTTGAACTAAGACGTTTCTTCGAGTTTCACTATTTTATTGCATTGTATTGGTTTTATACCGCCTCTTTGTAGCATTTTGTTGTGTTTTACGTGTTTTCTTATCGCTCAGTTGCCTTTACGTTTATTACTTACTGAGTTGGCGTACTCACATTACTCCCTGCATCCTGTTTGCAGATTCAGGAGCCTCGGGTCCCGCTAGCGAGGGTTGATTGCTTCCAGCAGACTGTTCGGAGTTCACTAGGTAGTTGCTCAGCGTTTACAGCCCAGTGTTTCTCCCACTTATCTTACTTTCCTTTGTACTAGTTCTGTAATAGTCTGTGTAGTCTCTTTCATACTATTAGACAGATGTTTAGATGCTCATGACTGGTGACACCCTGATGTTGGGCTGTGTTTATTTCCGCGTTTGTTCTATTTCACTTTATTTTGGGATTTATCACCTGTTAATGACTTAATTGAATTATTATAATTGTTTAAATAGATGTGGAGTTGTGTCGGCTGGCCTTATTTCATGATAGGCGCCATTACGACCTGGTACAAATTTAGGGTCGTGACAAGTTGGTATCAGATCCTAGGTTACATAGGTCTAACTAGTCATGAGCAGGTTTAGTAGAGACTCGTGGATCCATACGGAGACGTCTGTATTTATCCTCGAGAGGCTGTAGAACCTTTAGGAAACTTCATATTCTTGAAATTCTTGTCGTGCGAATCTGTTGATCCGAGTACTAAACTTCTGTTATTTTATTCTCTCACAGATGGTGAGGACACGAGCAATCAGTCAGGATGGACAACCACCAGTACCACCAGTTGTGGCCATTAGAGGCCGAGGACGCGGTCGAGGCCGTGGTAGGGGCAAGGGTGTAGCCCGCACAGCAGCTAGGGCAGTACCTGCAGATCCACTGGCCGCCTCAGTTTAGGATCAGGACCAAGTTGTGGACGCTCCAGCAGCACCAGCTGTGCCCATTGTGATTCCGGGTCTTCAGGAGGCCCTAGCTTAGATTCTATCAGTATACACTATCCTAGCTCAGGCGGTCTCAGTTACTACTGTCGTAGCTACTTCTCAGGCCGGGGGAGGCACTCAGACTCCCGCAGCTCGCACACCTGAGCAAGTCATGCAAGGACTTTAGACACCAGGGGCACATCCAACCCAGTCGGTTGCAGGTGCTCAGGACTATGTAGCTCCTGCTATGCCAGAGGACGAGCAGTGCAGGTTGGAGAGGTTTGGTAGACTTCAGCCTCCGACTTTCAGTGGTGCAAAGGGCGAGGATGCCCAGGGTTTCTTGGACAAGTGTCAGAGGATTCTTCGTACAGGGGTCACATTTACTACTTTTTCAATTTTCTGGAACCGCCTTGATGTTTTAAACGTCAATACCACACAAGAGGGGGGGTGATTTGTGTGGTACCCAATTTTCGCTCTAGAAGAACTTGGTTCTTCTAGGTATACTAACTACTGCTGTTTGCGGAATAATAAATACAAAAATAAAGAACACAAAGATTTTTACGTAGAAAACACCCGGATCAAAAGGTGAAAAAACCACGACCTACTACTCAGTAGGATTTTCCCAAACTTCCACTAAAATCACTGAGCCAAAACAGCATTTACAAAACTCTTGTAAACCTAAGGATTAAACTCTAATCCCAGTGTGGCACACAGCCTCAACTGTTGCGACACCTTCAAGTTAGCCTATAACTTGAATACTCAAAGTACCTATTATAATTGCTTCTACAAAAGCTGGATAGGTACAACTTTAAACCACCTACTACAATTGAACTAGAATAAGAATAAACACAATGGAATTGGTTCTTCTATCTTGTCCAAGTAGCTTCAGGAATGCACACTTGAATCTCCCATAAATTGCTTGCAAAATCGCCTTACTCTTTTGCTCTCAATTTAGTTTCACTTCTGCATTTGTGCAATGCCCGTAAAAGAGAACAATCACTGTTATTTAATGAGTTAGTAATCAGAGTTTGATTGAGACTCAATTACTGATCTTTCATCGAAGTTGAGTCATTGAACAATACAAACTCCAACCCTATCCTTTATCCGGATTGTGTCCTCTTCCCATGAGGATACTTTCTTTCCTCATCCAATATGCAACGTTTTTGATCAGTTCAGGAGATATTGCTGCTTTATCCTTGAGACTTATCTCCTTCACGTGTATCTCACATGTATAGGTTGATAAACACTATGTCTCACATGATTGACCTGGTCCATGACTGAGTTCATTTGTCATTCTTCAAAACTTCACCTGAACTTGGGCCAACAAATTCCCCCTTTTTGATGATGACAAACTCTGTGCTTTTACTGATCAGAGAACCTGTGGAACTCAGCTTAATCATCAACACTTTAACGTAGAAATTTTAACTTAACATCAAGGACCAGGTTTAATCAGGTTATAAATATCACATTATTCAGAATAACAAGTAAAGCACAATATCTCTTCCCCCTTTTGGCATCATTGAAAAGTTGCAAATATTGTGAATCCCAGATTTAAATAATTACTCATAGCCACTGGGGCAACTGCAAGTGAAAACATGGTTCAATTAATCAACAACCAACAAACAAAATTAACTATTAAGATCAGAATCTTCATAGAACAAGAGAAAAAGCAAATAGTCATTGATTAGGATATATTTCCACAAACATACCACAAAGATAAAGAAAAACTTCCAAACATGAGCAACCAAAACAGAAAAAGTCCCGAATCTGGGTCAATGGGGTTCTAGATAGGTTCAAAAACAAGAACTGGAAGACCTAAGGCTTGGAGGAACTAGAGGGTTGGGTTTGGATAAGGTTGAGCATATTCTTAAGCATTCCTTCACTTTTCTCCTTTTCTTTTGCTAGCTCAGCTCGAACGCCATCTCTTTCAGCTTCCAAATCAGCAACACTAGCCTGAAGCCTAGCAATTTCGGCATCCTTAGTTCCACACTCTTGAACCAAAACCCTAACCTTGGTATTCACTGGTGTCTTCAGAGATGAGCCAGGTTCAACTGGGGTGGCATTGACAGGATAGTCACAAGCCAATAAGGTCCTAACACCAAAATGCTCCTTACTTGATGCCATCTCCCATTTCTTCAAAGGCACCCTTAGCCTGTCTAGCAGAGTTGTGAGTATGAACCTATATGGAGTTGCATGTGCCTTGGATCCATTAATGACCCTGTCCAGTAGTTTTACAATAAAAGCAGGCCAATTTGTCTGCTTTCCACTCTCAAGGCACTCCATAAGAACCAGGTCCATATAGTTGGCAGTATGCCTCCTCTCCTGTCTGGCAGCAGGCACTTGTTCACAAATTCAAATAGGACCTTGTGCTCAGGTCTCATCTAACTCTTCTGAACAAATCTGGCTTCAGGTACATCTTCAGCATTTGCAGCATCACAGAAATTTCTAGTAATTTGAAGAGCAGTGGGGAGAGATTCCCAACACGGCCACCTCTGCCTTGTATAGTCATCATACCCTTCACTTGGTATGTCCAGAATCTTACCCAGTTTGATTGCATAAAACTCTACTTTTACACCCTTCACCATGCTGGAGACTACCCCATTTTTCACAGTGGCATTGGCCATGAACTCAATCAGCTCCTTCCTGGCCAGCCTCCGATCCATTTCAAGGACCATGTCCTTCCACCCTTGTGCAGCTACGGTATCCACCAATCTTCTCATTCCTGGCTCATCCAGGTCATTCAACAACCTGCCTTTCAAAAAATTTCTCCTGCCAAAGATGGCAAACCTATCCTGTTATTTCTCAAACTCCTCCTCTTCTTCTTCTCCACTCCATTCTTCTTCTTATTCACTAATTTTTACCTGTTTCCCTTTCATTGCAGATCTGGTTCTTTTGGCTAAGGAGGGTTCAGCAGATACAGGTGAAGAGGAAGACTTCTTGGAAGAAGTCTTGGATCTTTTTGGTTTGGGAGTAAGAACTTCTTCAGTTGTTCCTCTTTCTTGATGGACCTGGTCCATCTCCTCTTCTTCTTCTTCTACAATCTCAACACTCTCCACAACCTTAGCCTTTCCTTTTTCCCTCTTTTTCTTCCTTCTCTCTTCCAGAGCTTTCTGCAATTCTACTTTACTTTGCTTCACCTTGCTTCTAGTAGCTCTTCCCTTTGGTAGCGAAGGGACAGTAGGCTTTGGAGATGACACTTTACTTTTCTTTGTTGGCTTGGAAGCAGTTGGAGCCTTTTGTGAGGAAGCTTTGCGCTTCTTTGGATCATTGCTGGCTCCAACCTTTTTCAAAATGTCAGCTAGGGCTTCCTCAACAGATGAACCTAGTACATCCTGTTGTTTGCTCAGATGAACGAGACCTTCAGCAACTTCCCCAGAACCACTTCCCCCTGACTTGTTGCCACTCTCCTCCACACCTCCACAGATAGCAAGAACTTTTTCTTTCTTTTTACTTCCCTTCCTACTTGACTCAACCCCCTTTACATCTTTCACAGAACCAAACAAAACAAACCTATTATCTACATTTTCAACCATATCAGAAAATACCAAACAAGTATTTACCTCACAGGGGTTTCGTGATTCTTGTCAGTGTTAGAGGAACCATGTTCTTCACCTTCGCTGGCAGAGATAAAAGCTTCAGACTCAGAGCTGGAGTCAGATTTTTTAGCAGAACTTTCCTTCTTCTGGCTAGCCCTCAATTTCTCATTTAGAGCTTTTCTCAAAGAACCACAAGCTATAGTTTTTCCAGCCAACATTTTCTGCCGACGGAACCTTGGTTTTGGGGTTTCACTAGGGGGTGTAGATGAGGATGTATTAGAAGGGGATACTGGTGGGGGAGTTCCAGGATTATCTTGGGGATTAGTCATGGTGAATTATTTCTGGAGAAGATTTGGGAATTTTGGAGAGAAAAAGTTAATCAGAACTAGAGAGGATTTTTTACGGTTATGAAATAATGAAGAAGGGTGTGGTGAGTATTTAAAGATTATTAGAAGTAATTACAGTAACGGTAACTTTTTGCAGGAGTCTATTAGAAGTCTAATCACTTTAGAATTCCGATCTCTTAGTGGTTAATAGGCGACGCTAGATTTTAGGCAAAAATCCCGTTTTCTTTAGAGTTCTAGGAGAATGAAACTGGTTCAATGCTCAACGGATAGAATTTCTGGGAATTTGATGAATGTAGGACTTCTGCTCATGATTGAAAAATTAATCTTTCTAATTGTGCAACGTATAGAAAACATACCTTAACTTTCTCATAAGCATATACTGATGAACCAGGTTCTTCAAGTAGAACTCTCTCGAACATGGCTCAAATGTCATAATAGAAAAAACTTTGTACGAGATCAATGAGTCATATATACACATGTCACAGGAGTATACTGATTGAAGTATGAAACTAAGTAAGAATTGATCTAGATATTTACACAATAGTTAGAACTCCTAACCAAATTTTTTTTTCATTTTGTTTTCCAAATTTTTTTTTCATTGTGCATTCTGAACTGGACCTATTAGGTGATCTTAATCATCCCTAATTCCAACCTGTTCCTCTCAAAGTTTTCTCTACTTAATGCTTTAGTAAAGATGTCAGCTATTTGTTTATCAGTAACACAGAATTCTATTGAAATCAATCATTTCTCATAGTTATCTCTTAAGAAGTGATGTCTAACATCTATGTGCTTAGTCCTCTTATGATTTGTCATACTTATAGCACTAGTGTTATCACAGAATATTGGAATACATCCCACTTCAATTCCAAAATCTACCAGCTATTGTTTGATCCATAGTAATTGAGCACAACAAGAAGCAGCAACAACATATTCAACTTCACCAGTAGATAGGGCCACAAAGTTTTGCTTTTTGGTAGCCCATGACACAAGACATGAACCAAGGAAGTGTGCTATAACTGAGGTGCTCTTTCTATCCACTAGGAAACCTGCATAATCAGCATCAGCATATCCTACTAGATCAAAATTACTACCTTTAGGATACCAAAGGCACAGATCAGTGGTTTCTTTTAGATATCTCAGAATCCACTTGACAGCAGTCAAGTGAGACTATTTTGGATTTGCCTAAAAATGAGCACAAAGTCCTACACTGAAAACAATGTCAGGTCTGCTAGAAGTGAGATACAAGAGTGAACCAATCATACCCCTATACAACTTTTGATCAACTGATGAACCGGGTTCATCAACATCTAATTTAGTGGCAGTTGCAATGGGTGTGTCTATTTCTTTAGATTTCTCCATTTTAAACTTTTTGATTAGCTCTTTTGTATACTTCTGTTGATGGATCATGGTTCCATTTGGACTTTTTTTGATCTGTAAGCCTAAGAAGAAATTAAGCTCACCCATCATGCTCATTTCAAACTCACTCCCCATTAATTTTGCAAAGTCCTTACTTAGCTTGTCAGTGGTGGCCCCAAAGATTATGTCATCAACATAAATTTGCACAGCAAGGAGATCCTTACCTTTTTCCCTTAAGAATAAGGTACTATCTATTTTACCTCTCTTGTAACCATGCTCCAGCAGGAATTTTGACAGTCATTCATACCATGCTCTTGGGGCCTGCTTGAGTCCATAGAGAGCCTTGTCCAGCTTGTACACATCCTCAGGACATTCCTTACTCTCAAACCCTGGAGGTTGTTTCACAAACACTTCTTCTTTTAGATAGCCATTTAGGAAGGCACTTTTAACATCCATCTGATGAAGAGTGAATTCCATATGTGTTGCAAAAGCTATGAGATGTCCGATTGCCTCTAGTCTTGCAACTGGAGCAAAAGTCTCATCATAGTCTATGCCCTCCTCCTGGCTGTATCCTTGGACCACCAATCTTGCCTTGTTCCTTGTAATTGTTCCATCTTCATCAAGTTTGTTCCTGAAGACCCATTTTGTACCAATGATTGATCTGTCCTTGGGTCTTGGTACTAGGTGCAAAACTTGACTCCTTTCAAACTGGTTAAGCTCATCCTGCATTGCATTCACCCAATCTGCATCCTGCAAAGCCTCAACAACATTTTCAGGTTCAATGATAGATAAAAAAGCATCAAAAGCACACAGATTCTTTAGTTGTGATCTGGTTTTAATTCCAGATGTTGGATCAGTGAAAATGTTCTCAATGGGATGAGAACTTTGATACTTGTGAGGTTTCACAACCAACTGGCTTCCGCTAGATGTTTCTGCCATTTGCTGAAGAACAGGATCATGAACAGGTTCCTTCAAGGAATTTATTTCAATTCCACTTTGATTTCTTCCCCCTGTCAGGTTGCCCTATATGGAAGAACTTGTTCGATCACTTGTTCCTTCTGTTGGTGCCATTTTGACCTGAGTTGATGCTTCAGTCAAGTCTTTTACCAATCCAATGGCTTTATCTTCATGTTCCTGTTTCTCAGAAAGAATGTTAGTTTCATCAAATACTACATGCACACTTTCTTCTACAAACAAAGTTCTTTTATTAAACACTTTATATGCTTTGCTATGTGAAGAATATCCCAAGAATACTCCCTCATCACTTCTGGGATCAAACTTTCCTAGGGAGTCTTTTCCATTATTGTGCACATAGCACTTGCAACCAAATGTCCTAAGATGGGATATATTTGGTTTTCTCCCTTTAAGTAACTCATAGGGAGTCTTCTCTACCAGAGGTCTGGTCATGCATCTATTTATTATGTAACATGCAGTGTTTACAGCCTCTGCCCAGAAGCTGTGAGGCAATTTACTAGAAAGTAGCATGGTTCTAGCCATATCCTCAAGAGTTCTATTCTTTCTTTCAACTACTCCATTTTGTTGAGGGGTCCTAGGGGCAGAGAAGTTATGATCTATAACATTTTCATCACAGAACTCAGCAAACATGGAATTTTCAAATTCAGTTCCATGATCAGACCTAATGGAGGCAAGTTGATTTCCTAATTGTTTCTGAGTTTTTCTAACAAATGCAGAGAACATGTCAAATGCTTCATCTTTGGAGGTTAGAAATAGAACTCGGGTAAATCTAGAATAATCATCAACTAGCACCATTACATATTTCTTTCCACCTCTGCTCATGGTTCTCATTGGACCACATAGATCCATATGGACCAGTTCCAACGACTTGGTTGTACTTACCATTTTCTTGCTTTTGAAGGATGACCTTACCTGCTTCCCCCTTGCACATGCCTCACAAACTTTGTCTTCCTTGAACTTGATATTAGGTAGCCCTATCACCAAGTCTTTAGAGAGTAATTTGTTGAGATGATTTAGACTTGCATGACCAAGTCTTTTGTGCCACAAGAGGGAATCATTAAACAACACATTTAAACAAGTGAGTTCATTTTCTGAAAGAGTGGACAAATCTACAATGTAAATATTGTTAACTCTTTTTCCCTGCAAAATAATCTTGTCAGTGATAAGGTTAATCACAAAGCATTTGGTGGGGGTAAAATCCACAAGGTTACCTCTGTCACACAATTGTGACACACTTATTAGGCTATATTTCAAGCCATCTATCAGGTAGACATTCTCTATGGAATGAGAATCTGTTTTGCCTACCTTTCCAGCCCCAATGATCTCACCTTTATTTCCATTACCAAAGGAGTCATTACCTCCTTTTAAGTCCTCAAGTGAAAGGAACTGGTCCTTGTCTCCAGTCATATGTTTTGAGCAGTCACTATCCATGTACCATATTTGGCTCCTCCCTTTCACTTGCACCTGCAAAAGGAAATCAGGGGTTAGTCTTAGGAACCCAACTAGTTTGGGTCCCTTTCTATAAGCAAAGGTGAATCAATCTCTTGACCATCAGCACTTACTTTCTTGAACAAAGGCTTTGTTCTTTTGACTGGCCTTTACTTTTGCATTACATTCATTTTTGTAATGACCAGTCTTGCCACAGTGTGTGCATATTTTG
>NW_017670859.1:416076-431121 GCF_001879085.1 Nicotiana attenuata
GTCTTCAGCAGTACAATCAGCCCTTGTCTTTGGCGCATCAACTCCTTCAGCATTCTTCTTTGTGGTTGCTAGGGGACCATCAGTGACTATGTCCCAGAATTCATAGTCTTCCCCTATGATGTGATCTCTCATCCTGTTCTTCCACCAAGAATAGTACTGACCATTGAAAAGTGGAGGCCTAGCAGTGGATTGCCCTTCCCAGTTCCCAGGTGGTTCACTCATGTTGATCTTCTCCTAAGGTGTTAGCCTCTTCAAGGATAACCTGCTCTGATACCAATTGATGTTCTAAACGTCAATAACACACAAGAGGGGGGTGATTTGTGTGGTACCCAATTTTCGCTCTAGAAGAACCTGGTTCTTCTAGGTATACTAACACTGCTGTTTGCGGAATAATAAATAAAAAATAAAGAACACACAGCTTTTTACGTGGAAAACACCCGGCTCAAAAGGTGAAAAAACCACGACCTACTACTCAGTAGGATTTTCCCAAGCTTCCACTAAAATCACTGAGCCAAAACAGCATTTACAAAACTCTTGTAAACCTAAGGATTAAACTCAAATCCCAGTGTGGCACACAGCCTCAATTGTTGCGACACCTTCAAGTTAGCCTATAACTTGAATACTCAAAGTACCTATTACAGTTGCTTCTATAAAAGCTGGAAAGGTACAACTTTAAACCACCTACTACAATTGAACTAGAATAAGAATAAACACAATGGAATTGGTTCTTCTATCTTGTCCAAGTAGCTTCAGGAATGCACACTTGAATCTCACATAAATTGCTTGCAAAATTGCCTCGCTCTTTTGCTATCAATTCAGTTTAACTTCTGCGTTTGTGCAATTCCTGTAAAAGAGAACAATCACTGTTATTTAAAGAGTTAGTAATCAGAGTTTGATTGAGACTCAATTACTAATCTTCCATCGAAGTTGAGTCCTTGAACAATACAAACTCCAACACTATCCTTGATCCGGATTGTGTCCCTTCACATGAGGAGACTTTCTCTCCTCATCCAATATGCAACGTTTTTGATCAGTTCAGGAGATATTGCTGCTTTATCCTTGAGACTTATCTCCTTCACGTGTATCTCACATGTATAGGTTGATAAACACTGTGTCTCACATGATGGACCTGGTCCATGACTGAGTTCATTTGTCATTCTTCAAAACTTCACCTGAACTTGGGCCAACAAATTCCCCCTTTTTGATGATGACAAACTCTGTGCTTTTACTGATCAGAGAACCTGTGGAACTCAGCTTAATCATCAACACTTTAACTTAGAAATTTTAACTTATCATCAAGGACCAGGTTTAATCAGGTTATAAATATCACATTATTCAGAATAACAAGTAAAGCACAATATCTCTTCCCCCTTTTGGCATCATCGAAAAGTTGCAAATATTGTGAGTCCCAGATTTAAATAATTACTCATAGCCACTGGGGCAACTGCAAGTGAAAACATGGTTCAATTAATCAACAACCAACAAACAAAATTAACTATTAAGATCAGAATCTTCATAGAACAAGAGAAAAAGCAAATAGTCATTGATTAGGATATGTTTCCACAAACAGACCACAAAGAGAAAGAAAAACTTCCAAACATGAGCAACAAAAACAGAAAAAGTCCCGAATCTGGGTCACTGGGGTTCTAGATAGGTTCAAAAACAAGAACTGGAAGACCTAAGGCTTGGAGGAACTAGAGGGCTGGGTTTGGAGAAGGTTGAGCATATTCTTAAGCATTCCTTCACTTTTCTCCTTTTCTTTTGCTAGCTCAGCTCGAAGGCCATCTCTTTCAGCTTCCAAATCAGCAACATGAGCCTGAAGCCTAGCAATTTCAGCATCCTTAGTTCCACACTCTTGAACCAAATCCCTAACCTTGCTATTCACCGGTGTCTTCAGAGATGAACCAGGTTCAACTGGGGTGGCATTGACAGGATAGTCACAAGCCAATAAGGTCCTAACACCAAAATGCTCCTTGCTTGATGCCATCTCCCATTTCTTCAAAGGCACCCTCAGCCTGTCCAGCACAGTTGTGAGTATGAACCCATATGGAGTTGCATGTGCCTTGGATCCATTAATGACCCCGTCTAGTAGTTTGACAATAAAAGTAGGCCAGTTTATATGCTTTCCACTCTCAAGGCACTCCATAAGAACCAGGTCCATATAGTTGGCAGTATGCCTCCTCTCCTGTCTGGGCAGCAGGCACTTGTTCACAAATTCAAATAGGACCTTGTGCTCAGGTCTCATCTCACTATTCTGAACAAATCTGGCTTCAGGTACATCTTCAGCATTTGCAGCATCACAGAAATTTCTAGTAATTTGAAGAGCAGTGGGGAGAGATTCCAGACATGGCCACCTCTGCCTTGTATAGTCATCATACCCTTCACTTGGTATGTCCAGAATCTCACCCATGTTTGATTGCATCAAACTCTACTTTTACACCCTTCACCATGCTGGAGACTACCCCATTTTCACAGTGGCATTGGCCATGAACTCAATCAGCTGCTTCCTGGCCAGCCTCCCATCCATTTCAAGGACCATGTCCTTCCACCGTTGTGCAGCTAGGGTATCCACCAATCTTCTCATTCCTGGCTCATCCAGGTCTTTCAACAACCTGCCTTTCAAAATTTTTCTCCTGCCAAAGATGGCAAACCTATCTTGTTCTTTCTCGGACTCCTCTTCTTCTTCTTCTCCACTCCATTCTTCTTCTTCTTCAGTAATTTTTACCTGTTTCCCTTTCAATGCAGATCTGGTTCTTTTGGCTAAGGAGGGTTCAGCAGATACAGGTGAAGAGGAAGACTTCTTGGAAGAAGTCTTGGAGAAGTCTTGGATCTTTTTGGTTTGGGAGTAGGAACTTCTTCAGTTGTTCCTCTTTCTTGATGGACCAGGTCCATCTCCTCTTCTTCTTCTTCTACAATCTCAACACTCTCCACAACCTTAGCCTTTTCTTTTTCCCTCTTTTTCTTCCTGCTCTCTTCCAGAGCTTTCTACAATTCTGCTTCACTTTGCTTCACCTTGCTTCTAGTAGCTCTTCCCTTTGGTACTGAAGGGACAGTAGGCTTGGAGATGACACTTTACTTTTCTTTGTTGGCTTGGAAACAGTTGGAGCCTTTTGTGAGGAAGCTTTGCGCTTCTTTGGATCATAGCTGGCTCCAACCTTTTTCAAAATGTCAGCTAGTGTTTCCTCAATAGATGAACCTGGTTCATCTTGTTGTTTGCTCAGATGAACGAGACCTTCAGCAGCTTCCCCAGAACCACTTCTCCCTGACTTGTTGCCACTCTCCTCCACACCTCCACAGATAGCAAGAATTTTTTCTTTCTTTTTACTTCCCTTCCTACTTGACTCAACCCCCTTTACATCTTTCACAGAACCAACCAAAACAAACCTATTATCTACATTTTCAACCACATCAGAAAATACCTAACAAGTATTTACCTCACCAGGGGTTTCGTGATTCTTGTCAGTGTTAGAGGAACCATGTTCTTCACCTTCGCTGGCAGAGATAAAAGCTTCAGACTCAGAGCAGGAGTCAGATTCTTTAGCAGAACTTTCCTTCTTCTTGCTAGCCCTCAATTTCTCATTTAGAGCTTTTCTCAAAGAACCAGAAGCTACAATTCTCTAGCCAACATTTTCTGCCGACGGAACCTTGGTTTTGGAGTTTCACTAAGGGGTGTAGATGAGGATGTATTAGAAAGGAATACTGGTAGGGGAGTTCCAGGATTATCTTGGGGATTAGTCATGGTGAATTATTTTTGGAGTAGATTTGGGAATTTTGGAGAGAAAAAGATAATCAGAACAAGAGAGGAATTTTGACGGTTATGGAATAATGAAGAAGGGTGTGGTGAGTATTTAAAGATGATTAGAAGTAATTGCAGTCACGACAGCTTTTTGCAGGATTCAATTAGAAGTCTAATCACTTTAGAATTCCGGTCTCTTAGTGGTTAATAGGCGACGCTAGATTTTAGGCAAAAATCTCGTTTTCTTTAGAGTTCTAGGAGAATGAAACTGGTTCAATGCTCAACGGATAGAATTTCTAGGAATTTGATGAATGTAGGACATCTGCTCATGATTGAAAAATTAATCTTTCTAATTGTGCAACGTATTGAAAACATACCTTAACTTTCTCATAAGCATATATTGATGAACCAGGTTCTTCAAGTAGAACTCTCTTGAACATGCCTCAAATGTCATAATAGAAAAAACTTTGTAAGAGATCAGTGAGTCATATATACACATGTCACAGGAGCATACTGATTGAAGTATGAAACTGAGTAACAATTGATCTAGATATTTACACAATAGTTAGAACTCCTNACCCAAAACATAAGAGGCGATTTTCCAAACGATTCTTCTCCTTCAAAACGATTGGTAAGTGATTTCTAACTTATTTTCTTTGCTTCTTAACATCTTTAAACATAATTTCAACTTCAAAACAAAGATTTTAATGGGGGAATTTGGGAATTTAGGATAGAACTAGGGTTTTCAAAATTTGGGGGTTTTGGACCTCAATTTGAGGTCCGATTCCAAAATAACTTATATATCTGAGTTCATGGGGGGATGGGTAGTCGGGTTTTGGTTCGAACCTCGGGTTTTGACCACGTGGGCCCGGGGGCATTTTGGGAATTTTTGGGCAAAACTTTGGAAAATTCATTCTTATGCCTTCAAATTGGTTTAACTAGCATTTGTTGATACATTTGAGTAATTTGTGACTAGGTTCGAACGGTCTTGAGGTGAATTCGAAGGGTAAAGCTATACTAGAGGCTTGAGTTGAGTTTGGAGCTTTCGAGGTAAGTGTTTGGTTTAACCCTAGCTTGAGGGAATAGGAGTCGAGTCTTGTTTGCTAATTGCTAAATGATCGAGTACGGTGTATAGGCATGGTGACGAGTTCCTATACATTGGGGTCTAGCATGACCGTGAGTCCTTATATGTGAGTTGTTTGGATATTGTTATGCCTTCCATGTCATTGATGGCTTCTATACGTGGTAATCATATTAGGAATGATATTGTGATTGTAGAACTTCGTGGAGCATTGGCTCGGTCTGAAATACAAATGGTGAGAGCATGTGAAATGAGAAATGCCTTAGAGCTTGCACGAGTGCTAAGGAGAGTTAGGATATAAAAATGAGAGAAAAAGAGAAATAACGATTTACTCTTGCATGGTTGTCATTGGTTGTTTGTGTACCCTTGTTGGGATTTCTTTCCAAATACCTGTTTACTCCCTTGCCCTTTATTTGTGACTGTTGCTTGGGCAAGGTTGAGAGTGATAATTGTGGATCGGGTTGCACGCCGCAACAGTGTTATAATTGTGGATCGGGTTGCACGCCGCAACAGTGTTATAATTGTGGATCGGGTTGCACGCCGCAACAGTGTTATATGTGGATCGGGTTGCATGCCGCAACAGTTTTATAATTGTGGATCGGGTTGCACGCCGCAACAGTGATAATTGTGGATCGAGTTGCACGCCGCAACAGTGATAATTGTGGATCGGGTTGCGCGCCGCAACAGTTATTGATGCAAATGTGTTTAGTGTCGGTATTAGTTTCTTGTTCACTTTAAATTGTAAGTTGCACCTAGATTGATTACTTCGGATTTACTGTTACTGTTGTTATCTCCCCACAGCATGTTTTCCCCTCCCATGTTTCCAGTTGTTTGATATCTTGTTTCCGTTGTATATTTATAACTGCACAGGTTTATGTGGTGTCCAGTCTAGCCTCGTCACTACTTCGCCGGGGTTAGGCTAGACACTTACCAGCACATGGGGTCAGTTGTGCTGATGCTACACTCTGTGCATTTTTGCACAGGTCCAGGTTTTGAGCAGCAACAGCAGCATTAGCACGGGGGCGCACCTTCAGTCCAGAGAGAGACCCGAGGTAGCTTGCAGGCGTCCGCAGGCCCGGCGTCTCCCTTCTATCTTTACATTTTGGCTGTCGTCTCATTGTACCCGAGATAAACAGATTGTGTTTCGTTCAGACTTTGTATGTAGAACTCCTTAGATGTTCGTGAGTATGTGACTCCAGTCCCGGGGTAGAGATATATGTGTGGAACTTCTGTATTATTGATCATCTATCTACATTTAAGTCTTCCGCTCCTGATTTTAATTCCGTCGCCTTTATTTAATGCCGTTAATTGTTAAAAGGGATCAGGTGTTTAATGAATTTGTTAATTAAGTTGGCTTGCCTAGCTCCTTTAGTAGGCGCCATCACGACTCCCGAGGGTGGGAAATCCGGGTCGTGACAATTTTAGGCAAAAATCCCGTTTTCTTTAGAGTTCTAGGAGAATGAAACTGGTTCAATGCTCAACGGATGCTCAACGGATAGAATTTCTGGGAATTTGATGAATGTAGGACTTCTGCTCATGATTGAAAAATTAATCTTTCTAATTGTGCAACGTATAGAAAACATACCTGAACTTTCTCATAAGCATATACTGATGAACCAGGTTCTTCAAGTAGAACTCTCTTGAACATGCCTCAAATGTCATAATAGAAAAAACTTTGTAAGAGATCAGTGAGTCATATATACACATGTCCCAGGAGTATATTGATTAAAGTATGAAACTGAGTAGAATTGATCTAGATATTTACACAATAGTTAGAACTCCTAACCAATTTTTTTCATTGTGCATTCTAAACTGGACTTATTAGGTGATCTTAATCATCCCTAATTCCAACCCGTTCCTCTCAAAGTTTTCTCTACTCAGTGCTTTAGTAAAGATGTCAGCTATTTGTTTATCAGTAGCACATAAATCTATTGAAATCAATCCTTTCTCATAGTTATCTCTTAAGAAGTGGTGTCTAACATCTATATGACTAGTCCTCTTATGATGAACAGGGTTCTTTTTCATACTTATAGCACTAGTGTTATCACAGAATATTGGAATACATCCCACTTCAATTCCAAAATCTACCAGCTGTTGTTTGATCCATAGTAATTGAGCACAACAAGAAGTAGCAGTAATATACTCAGCTTCAGCAGTAGATAGGGCCACAGAGTTTTGCTTTTTGGTAGCCCATGATACAAGACATGAACCAAGGAAGGGTGCCATACCTGAGGTGCTCTTTCTATCCACTAGGAAACCTGGATAATCAGCATCAGCATATCCTACTAGATCAAAATTACTACCTTTAGGATACCAAAGGCACAGATCAGTGGTTCCTTTTAGATATCTCAGTATCCTCTTGACAGCAGTCAAGTGAGACTCTTTTGGATTTGCTTGAAAACGAGCACAAAGTCCTACACTGAAAACAATGTCAGGTCTGCTAGCAGTGAGATACAAGAGTGAACCAATCATACCCCTATACAACTTTTGATCAACTGAAGAACCAGGTTCATCAACATCTAATTTAGTGGCAGTTGCAATGGGTGTGTCTATTTCTTTAGATTCCTCCATTTTAAACTTTTTGATTAGCTCTTTTGTATACTTCTGCTGATGGATCATGGTTCCATTTGAACTTTCTTTGATCTGTAAGCCTAAGAAGAAATTAAGCTCACCCATCATGCTCATTTCAAACTCACTCCCCATTAATTTTGCAAAGTCCTTACTTAGCTTGTCAGTGGTGGCTCCAAATATTATGTCATCAACATAAATTTGCACAACAAGGAGATCCTTACCTTTTTCCCTTAAGAATAAGGTACTATCTATTTTACCTCTCTTGTAACCATGCTCCAGCAGGAATTTTGACAGTCGTTCATACCATGCTCTTGGGGCCTGCTTGAGTCCATAGAGAGCCTTGTCCAGCTAGTACACATGCTCAGGATATTCCTTACTCTCAAACCCTGGAGGTTGTTTCACAAACACTTCTTCTTTTAGGTAGCCATTTAGGAAGGCACTTTTGACATCCATCTGATGAAGAGTGAATTCCATATGTGCTGCAAAGGCTATGAGAAGTCTGATTGCCTTTAGTTTTGCAACTGGAGCAAAAGTCTCATCATAGTCTATGCTCTTCTCTTGGCTGTAACCTTGGACCACCAATCTTGCCTTGTTCCTTGTAACTGTTCCATCTTCATCAAGTTTGTTCCTGAAGACCCATTTTGTACCAATGATTGATCTATCCTTGGGTTTTGGTACCAGGTGCCAAACTTGACTCCTTTCAAACTAGTTAAGCTCATCCTGCATTGCATTCACCCAATCTGCATCTTGCAAAGCCTCAACAACATTTTTAGGTTCAATGATAGATAGAAAAGCATCAAAAACACACAGATTCTTTAATTGTGATCTGGTTTTAACTCCAGATGTTGGATCAGTGAGAATGTTCTCAATGGGATGAGAACTTTGATACTTGTGAGGTTTCACAACCAGCTGGCTTCTGCTAGATGTTTCTGCCATTTGCTGAAGAACAGGATCATGAACAGGTTCCTTCAAGGAATTTATTTCAATTTCACTTTGATTTCTTCCCCCTGTCAGGTTGCTCTGTATGGAAGAACCTGTTCCATCACCTGTTCCTTCTGTTGGTGCCACTTTGACCTACGCTGATGCTTCAGTCAAGTCTTTTACCAATCTAATGGCTTCATCTTCATGTTCCTGTCTCTTAGAAAGAATGTTAGTTTCATCAAATACTACATGCACACTTTCTTCTACACAAAAAGTTCTTTTATTAAACACTTTATATGCTTTGCTATGTGAAGAATATCCCAAGAATACTCCCTCATCACTTCTGGGATCAAACTTTCCTAGGGAGTCTTTTCCATTATTGTGCACATAGCACTTGCAACCAAATGCCCTAAGATGGGATATGTTTGGTTTTCTCCCTTAAAGTAACTCATAGAGAGTCTTCTCTACCAGATCTCTGGTCATGCATCTATTTATTATGTAACATGCAGTGTTTACAGCCTCTGCCCAGAAGCTGTGAGGCAATTTACTAGAAAGTAGCATGGTTCTAGCCATATCCTCAAGAGTTCTATTCTTTCTTTCAACTACTCCATTTTGTTGAGGGGTCCTAAGGGCAGAGAAGTTATGATCTATACCATTTTCATCACAGAACTCAGCAAACTTGGAATTTTCAAATTCAGTTCCATGATCAGACCTAATGGAGGCAAGTTGATTTCCTAATTGTTTCTGAGTTTTTCTAACAAATGCAGAGAACATGTCAAATGCTTCATCTTTGGAGGTTAGAAATAGAACCCAGGTAAATCTAGAATAATCATCAACTAGCACCATTACATATTTCTTTCCACCTCTGCTCATGGTTCTCATTGGACCACATAGATCCATATGGACCAGTTCCAACGACTTGGTTGTACTTACCATTTTCTTGCTTTTGAAGGATGACCTTACCTGCTTCCCCCTTGCACATGCCTCACAAACTTTGTCTTCCTTGAACTTGATATTAGGTAGCCCTATCACCAAGTCTTTAGAGACTAATTTGTTGAGCTGATTTAGACTTGCATGACCAAGTCTTTTGCGCCACAGGAGGGGATCATTAACCAACACACTTAAACAAGTGAGTTTATTTTCTGAAAGAGTGGACAAATCTGCAATCTAAATATTGTAAACTCTTTTTCCATGCAAAACAGTCTTGTTAGTGATAAGGTTAATCACAAAGCATATGGTGGAGGTAAAAGCCACAAGGTTATCTCTGTCACACAATTGTGACACACTTATTAGGCTATATTTCAAGCCATCTATCAGGTAGACATTCTCTATGGAATGAGAATCTGTTTTGCCTACCTTTCCAACCCCAATGATCTCACCTTTCTTTCCATTACCAAAGGAGACATTACCTCCTTTTAAGTCCTCAAGTGAAAGGAATTGGTCCTTGTCCCCAGTCATATGTTTTGAGCAGCCACTATCCATATACCATATTTGGCTCCTCCATTTCACTTGAACCTGCAAAAGGAAATCAGGAGTTAGTCTTAGGAACCCAAACTAGTTTGGGTCCCTTTGTATAAGCAAAAGGGTGAATCAAATTCCTTCTGGCCCATCCAGGCAGCTTACCTTTTTCTTGAACAAAGGCTTTGTTCTTTTGACTGGCCTTTACTTTTGCATTACATTCATTTTTGTAATGACCAGTCTTGCCACAATGTGTGCATCTTTTGTTTTCAGGAAGTGTGAGGTACTTGCATTTAGGGTCCCACTTTGGAGCTTGAGTCCCATAGCCAAGTCCTCTTTTGTTTTACTGTGATGCTCTTGCAACCAAGAGAGTGCATCAGAGGCCTTGTTCCATTTGCAAGTTCTGTCTAATTCATGTTTCACTTTTCCTAGATCTTCTTTAAGGACTTTGATTAGTTCATCCTTTTTATACAATTCATCCTTCATTTTTCCTAGGTTTTCCCCTAGAGTGAGACATGTGTGATCAGCTTTCTTCTTTCCAGTTCCTAGTTTCAGTTTTAAGTTTTCAGACCTAAGTTATAGGACACTTTTATCAAGTTCAAGAACCTGGTTCTTCAACTCAGCATCTGTGTTATCACTCTCATTAGCCCTAGACTCTAGACTTTTGCATTTGCTTTCAGGATCACACATGCCCTAGACAGAACTTCCTTCTCATTGTTAATTATCTCAGACTCATCAATGAAGTCTAGTAATAGCTCAGCCAACCTTTCTTTAGTCAAAAATTTAATCTTGTCTTTGAGATGAAGAATACTTACCTCTTGTTCATCATCTGATTCTCCGGTGGCCATCAGTGCTTGCTCTTCTTCAGCTTCATCTTCTGAGTCTTCATCTGAGATTTCTCCCCAAGCAGCAACCATAGCCTTGGTTGAACCTTTGTTTCTTTTTGGGTGAACCTATTCATTCGTTCAGCTCTTTCTTTCTTCCACTCAATTTCCCATTGAGGGCAGTTCTTGATCATGTGATCAGTCTTACCACACTTGTAACAACCCTCATTGGTCTGTTTCTCAGGAGCTCTTGTCTTGTTGAAGGTTGTACCTCTTGATGAACCCTTTCCTCTCTTCAGGTACTTTTTGAAATCTCTAGTGATCATAGCCATCTCATCATCTTCTAGATTTGAACCTTCAGCAATTCTGAGAGCTAAGCTTCTCTCCTTCTTGGGGGTATCCATCTTCATGGTTTGCCTTCTCATTTCATAAGCAGTTAGATTTCCAATTAGTTCATCCAGTGTAAGAGTATCAATATTCTTGGATTCCTGAATAGCAGTGATTTTTCTTTCCCATGTGACTGGCAGAACCCTTGTCAGAATTTTCTCAACCTTGTCTTCTTCAAGAATAACCCTTCCATGAGACTTAAGTTCATTTGTCAGTGTAGTGAACCTAGTATACATCTCTTGGATAGTTTCTCCTTCCTTCATAGTAAAATTCTCATATGGAGAATACAGCAGTGTTCCTCTTGATCTTTTCACTTGAAGTGTTTCTTCATGGGCCACTTGCAAGGTGTCCCATATCTCCTTAGCAGTAGTACAGCTTTGGATCCTACTGTACTCATCTGGACCTAGTCCACACACAAGCCATTTCTTGACCTTAGCATTTTTCTCCCACTTCCTCAGGTCTTCAGCAGTACAGTCAGCCCTTGTCTTTGGCATATCAACTCCTTCAGCATTCTTCTTTGTGGTTGCTAGGGGACCATCAGTGACTATGTCCCAGAGTTCATAGTCTTCCCCTACGATGTGATCTCTCATCCTGTTCTTCCACCAAGAATAGTACTAACCATTGAAAAGTGGAGGCCTAGCAGTGGATTGCCCTTCCCAGTTCCCAGATGGTGCACTCATGTTGATCTTCTCCTAAGGTGTTAGCCTATTCAAGGATAACCTGCTCTGATACCAATTGATGTTCTAAATGTCAATACCACACAAGAGGGGGGGGGTGATTTGTGTGGTACCAAATTTTCGCTCTAGAAGAACCTGGTTCTTCTAGGTGTACTTACTACTACTATATGCGGAATTAAGAGTACATAAAATAAAGAACACAGAGATTTTTACGTGGAAAACACCTGGCTCATTAGGTGAAAAAATCACGACCTACTACCCAGTAGGATTTTCCCAAACTTCCACTAAAATCACTGAGCCAAAACAACATTTACAAACCTCTTGTAAACCGAAGGGTTAAACTCTAATCCTACTGTGGCACACAGCCTCAACTGTTGTGACACCTTCAAGTTAGCCTATAACTTGAATACTCAAAGTACCTATTACAATTGCTTCTACAAAAGCTGGAAAGGTACAACTTTAAACCACCTACTACAATTGAACTAGAATAAGAATAAACACAATGGAATTGGTTCTTCTATCTTGTCCAAGTAGCTTCAGGAATGCACACTTGAATCTCACATAAATTGCTTGCAAAGTTGCCTCGCTCTTTTGCTCTCAATTTAGTTTCACTTCTGCGTTTGTGCAATACCTATAAAAGAGAACAATTACTGTTATTTAAATGAGTTAGTAATCAGAGTTTGATTGAGACTCAATTGCTGATCTTCCATCGAAGTTGAGTCCTTGAACAATACAAACTCCAACCCTACCCTTTATCCGGATTGTGTCCTCTTCCCATGAGGATACTTTCGTTCCTCATCCAGTATGCAACCTTTTCGATCAGTTCAGGAGATATTGTTGCTTTATCCTTGAGACTTATCTCATTCACGTGCATCTCACATGTATAGGTTGATAAACACTGTGTCTCACATGATGGACTTGTTCCATGTCTGAGTGCATTTGTCATTCTTCAAAACATCACCTAAACTTGGGCCAACAAATTCCCCCTTTTTGATGATGACAAACTCTGTGCTTTTACTGATCAGAGAACCTGTGGAACTCAGCTTAATCATCAACACTTTAACATAGAAATTTTAACTTATCATCAAGGACCGGGTTTAATCAGGTTATAAATATCACATTATTCAGAATAACAAGTAAAGCACAATATCTCTTCCCCCTTTTGGCATCATCGAAAAGTTGCAGATATTGTGAGTCTCAGATGTTAATAATTACTCATGGCCACTGGGGCAACTGCAAGTGAAAACATGGTTCAATTAATCAATAACCAACAAACAAAATTAACTATTAAGATCAGAATCTTCATAGAACAAGAGAAAAAGCAAATTGTCATTAATTAGGATATGTTTCCACAAACAGACCACAAAAAGAAAGACAAACTTCCAAACATGAGCAGCAAAAACAGAAAAAGTCCCGAATCTGGGTCACTAGGGGTTCTAGATAGGTTAAAAAACAAGAACTGGAGGACCTAAGGCTTGGAGGAACTAGAGGGCTGGGTTTGTAGAAGGTTGAGCATATTCTGAAGCATTCCTTCACTTTTCTCCTTTTCTTTTGCTAGCTCAGCTCGAAGGCCATCTCTTTCAGCTTCTAAATCAGCAACACAAGCCTGAAGCCTAGCAATTTCAGCATCCTTAGTTCCACACTCTTGAACCAAAGCCCTAACCTTGCTATTCACTGGTGTCTTCAGAGATGAACCAGGTTCAACTGGGGTGGCGTTGACAGGATAGTCACAAGCCAATAAGGTCCTAACACCAAAATGCTCTTTGCTTGAAGCCATCTCCCATTTCTTCAAAGGCACCCTTAGCCTGTCCAGCACAGTTTTAAGTATGAACCCATATGGAGTTGCGTGTGCCTTGGATCCATTGATGACCCTGTCCAGTAGTTTGACCATAAAAGCAGGCCAATTTATCTGCTTTCCTCTCACAAGGCATTCTATAAGCACCAGGTCGATATAGTTGGCAATAAGCCTCCTCTCCTGTCTAGGCAGCAGGCATTTGTTAACAAATTCAAACAACACCTTGTGCTCAGGTCTCATCTTACTTTTCTGAACAAATCTGGCTTCAGGTACATCTTTAGCATTTGCAGCTTCATAAAAGTTCCTAGTGATCTGGAGAGCAGTGGGGAGAGATTCCAGACATGGCCACCTTTGCCTTGTGTAATCATCATACCCTTCACTTGGTATGTCCAGAATCTTACCCAGCTTGATTGGATCAAACTCCACTTTTACACCCTTTACCAGGCTGGAGACTACTCCATTTTTCACAGTGGCATTGGCCATAAACTCTATCAACTCATTTCTAGCCAGCCTTCCATCCATCTCAAGGACAATGTCCTTCCACCCTTGTGCAGTAAGAGCATCCATCAATCTTCTCATACCTGGCTCATCCAGGTCTTTCAACAACCTTCCTTTCAAAATTTTCCTTCTGCCAAAGATGGCAAACCTATCTTGATCTTTCTCAGATTCCTCTTCTTCTTCACCACTCCACTCTTCATCTTCTTTAATAATTTTCTTTTGTTTTCCCTTCACAGCAGACCTAGTTCTTTTGGCTAAAGAAGATTCAGCAGGTACAGGTACAGAGGAAGACTTCTTGGAAGAAGTCTTGTATCCTTTTGGTTTGGGAGTAGGAACCTCCTCAGTTGTTCCTCTTTCTTGATGGACCAGGTCCATCTCCTCTTCTGCTTCTTCTGCAATCTCAACACTCTCCACAACCTTAGCCTTTCCTTTTTCTCTCTTTTTCTTCCTGCTCTCTTCCAAAGCTTTCTGCAATTCTGCTTCACTTTGCTTCACTCTGCTCCTGGTAGCTCTTCCCTTAGGTATTGTAGGTACACTAGATTTTGAAGATGACACTTTACTTTTCTTTGTTGGATTGGAAGCAGTTGGAGCCTTTTGTGTGGAAGCCTTGCGCTTCTTTGGATCATAACTGGCCCCAACCTTCTTCAGCATGTCTGCCAGAGTTTCTTCCCTAGATGCACCAGTTTTATCTTGATGCTTGCTTAAATTTACTAGCCCTTCAGCCGCCTCCCCAGAACTATTTCCCCCTGAGTTGTTACCACCTTCTTCAACACCTCCACAAATAACCAATACCTTTTCTTTTTCATTTCCCCTCACATTACTACTGACTCCCTCTCTCTCTTTTTCTTTCTTTTTACCTCCTCTTCTACTAGAGTCAGCCCCCTGTACATTTTTAACAGGGCCAACTAAGACAAATCTATTTTCAACCTTTTCAACTACATCAGAGAATACCAAACAAGTATTTACCTCACCAAGATTTTCTTGAACATTTTCAGTGTCGGAAGACCCATGTTCTTCACCTTCGCTAGCAGAAATAAAATCATCAGACTCAGAGCTTGAGTCAGATTTTTGAGCATGACTTTCCTTCCTCTGGCTAG
>NW_017670860.1:0-1473 GCF_001879085.1 Nicotiana attenuata
CTACAAGTCTGAAAGTCTACTCCACTACTGAAATAACTAAAGTACGGAAAGGAAATAAGATAGAGGGAGAATGCACTGGGCTGCGAATTGCCAGGCAACTACCTAGTGAATCTCCGAAAATCTGCTGGATAGCTCTTTAGCAGGACCTGTAGCGCCCGAATCTGCACACAGGGTCGTAGGGAGTAAAGTGAGTACTCGAACTCAGTGAGTAATAACAATAAATGAAGACTGAGCGATATAAAATCACGTTAAACACAACAATAAGCTATAAGAGGCAGAATAAAATCAGTAAACACAATTAAACAGTGAAATCTCATAAAACACCTTTTAAACAGTTTCAACAAGTATATAAAGAGCAGCTAGGAAAGGTAAAACACATAAGAACTGCCCCTCGGGCATAGTAATAACAGAATCAGCCCCTCGGGCAATATCACAGAACAATACCAGCCCCTCGGGCTATATCTCATATCATCATGGGTACCCGCGCTCACTAGGGGTTATAGACTCCGGGAGGGCCTCTTACAGCCCAAGCGCAATATCAAGCCATCTCGTGGCATCATAAACAGGCTCTCGGCCTCATTATCATAATCAGTATTTCACTGCTGCGGCGTGCAGCCCGACCCAAAAGTATCCTCACAACACAGGCCCTTGGCCTTGCTCAGTCAGAATCTCATAAACCCCTCGGGCAACAGTAAACATGATGCTCAGCTCAAAATATCTTTTTAAAATATCAATTTAAGGGTTTAAAACAGAGTGAGCATGGCTGAGTTATGAAAAGAGTAAAATATGGCATGACTGAGCACAAGTATGAAATCAAACAGTGAGGAAAAATATCAGTAAAGATCCCAAAAGGGTCCAAACAGTTGGCACGAGGCCCAAAATATGGCATTTAGTCCAAAATATAATAATATCAAACAATTAGCTATCAAATACGCAGTAAACAGTCATTCGGGATGGACTAAGTCACAATCCCTAATGGTGCACGACCCCACGCTCGTCATCTAGCGAGTGCGTCACCTCAACATAGCCGAACGCTGTGTAATCTGGGGTTTCATACCCTCAGGACAGCATTTAAAATCATTACTCACCTCAATCCGGCCCAAACTCTAGCTCGCAATGCCTTTGACCCTCGAATTGGCCTCAGGATGCTCCGAATCTACCAAAATCAGAACGTAATCATCAAAATATGCTAAATGGACAAAGCCCACACGAAAATAATCGAAAAACCATGCAAATCCCGAAATTACCAAAACTCGACCCTACGGCCCACGTCTCGGAATTCGATAAATTTTACATCATTAGATTCCTTATCTCCCCACGAGTTCATACATATCAAAAGTTCCAAAATACAACCACAAATGGCCTTTCAAATCCACAATCAAAGGCCTAAGTTTCCAAGCCCTAATTCCTCCATTTTTGGCTTAAATTCCATTAATTTCAGCCCTAATCCATGAATTAATACAATAGGAACGA
>NW_017670860.1:4085-30099 GCF_001879085.1 Nicotiana attenuata
CCTTGAAGCCTGAAATTCAACTCTCTGAATCTCCCAGTGCGGACCGCACAAAGTGGTATGCGGCCGCACTGGGCTTGTTCTGCCTGAGCTTGCCTTGTCTTTGGCACTTGTGCAAGTTTTACTCCTTTTGAGCCGATCTTTGACATTTTGTCACTTTGTTGATCAAACCTGCAATCAAGCACAACTTGTAAGCCTTTTGGGACTATTTTGTATGAATATTTGATCAAAGCATAAGCAAGAAGGAGTATAAAATGCGTCAAAATCCCTAGTTATCAACTCCCCCAAACTTAAGCTTTTGCTTGTCCTCAAGCAAATAAAATAAGACCCACCCCTTAAGGGAAAATCCAAGAAATTTTCAGCTGTCCTAAAGCAACCTCAACTAGCATCAATTGGGACTAACAATTGCCCTCAATACGAATGAATCATTAACAACATTTACTCTTTGAAAAACCTGGATCAAGTGCGACACAAGAGCATCAAGAGTTGACTCAACACAATAAAAAACTCTTTCAATTACTTTGGTCACTGTGGAACCCAAACTCACACATCCTCAACTCTCCCCAAGCAAACCTAACCTTTAGAATAGTGGCACGCAAAACGAGGTTAATGAGAATTCACTCATCTCTCTCAAGAAAAAGTCATAAGCCCGGCTCTAGGTACCATATGCTTTCCCTATGTGAGTATCCACTAATGTAAGCTTCATTCAACTCAAGATCATATAGGGCTTTCGTGGGGATAGTGTGAAGGCTTTTGGTTCAGGGTAGGGAATGTTTTGGTCTAAGTGGGTTCCATCTTCCCTTAAGAACTTCTTTTGATTCATTTGGCATCCATTCACTTGACTCTTTGAGTCATTTTCACTTCTTCTAAGGGGTTAGAGAGACACAATGTCACTCTTTCTTATGCTTTTCAAAACTTTTTCTCCTTTTTTCAACTTTCCACACCTTTCATTCTTTGCTTTTCTTGAATCCCTTTTTATTCTTTTTCACATTGAACATTCTTTTTGTCTTTTTGCTTTTCTTTCTTTTTCATTGCCTTTCCTTTTCTTCATTTTTGTGCCTTTTTATCAATTTGTTGCAATCCTCGTCTCTCCCCCCAAACTTATACTTTTGCCATGTGCTAAAGAAAAGATTGGGTGCCAAGAGAGGGTATCTTTTAGAACGGGTAGGCTTGTATCATGGTTCTTGAAAGAAAAAGGTTTAAGGCTCAAAAGGGTTAACTAGGGATTTTATCATTGGTAGGCTATGGAATTGTTCAAACTATCATTTGGATCGAGGAGAGCCTATAATCATGTCTCAAGTCAAAATTCACCTAGGATTTCGTCCCAACAAACATTCAGGGCAAGTTCTAGACCAATGGCTCGGGACTTGGACTTGCAATTCAATTACTCAACACACAAGCTAAGGGATTGCTAAAGACATAGAGTTGGGGGCCCACAACGACCTTAGATAAGATTTAAGCTCACAATGGTCCCGAAAAACCACTTGATGATTATCGGCCAACACAAGAGTCTCAAGGTCACAACTTTCACCAACCTAAACCCAACAATTTATTTTTGACCATAAGATCAAAGGCAAATGTGCTAGGCCCGAGTGAAGCTTTGCTTGAGGCACCCTTAACTACTAACTACTAAAAACCAAAAAGAAAAAGAAAAACGGACTCAAACGCTTAAGAAGGTTGTCACGCCACCCATCATTGGGAAGAGCCACCCGGTTGACACAACACTCCACCTTTGGAAAGAACCGTGGCATTAAGAAAACCAAAGTAAAATGAATATATACAAGAGGGGATTTGTCGAATATACAGTAGAAGGGATGAATATATACAATGTAACATCACTTTATATACAGACCCAAAGTAAAATAAAAGTGCGAGAAATGATAAAAATATATACAAACCAAAGATGAAAAATAACGAAAGCATAAAAGTATCAAAAATATATACAGTCATCCGAATGTATCCATGAAGCAAAAAGTAGGGCCTACCCCCTCAAATGAAAGCTGGCATTGTCCTCAATGCCAACTAACAAAAATAAAGCACCAAAAAGATATAAAGAAGGATATAGAGACTCCCTATGGCCTGTCTGTCTGCATAGGGTCATGTGTGGTCCCTGGGTCCTCTCTGCGCTCGGGAACCTCAGACTGGTCCCCTGTGGTCTGCTGCTCAGCTACTGGGCCCTGGGCCTGGACCTGGACAGGCTCTGGAACTGGTACATCCTGTGGTTGACTGGAGGAAGTCTCCGGTGGGTCCGCCAACTGGATGACAGCATCATCAGCTCTAGGAATTACCCTCCTCCTCTTCGGAGGCCTCTGTAACTGCTCCGGCTGGGGATGCTCTACTGGAGCTGGGTCCTGGAGTAGTAAATCTAAAGTCAGGTGATCTGCCTTCAGTCTGTCAATATCCGCTCTAAGCTCCTTCACGGACTCCTTGGAAGCCCGTGTCTTCCTCAGCTTCTTGTGCTCCCTAGCAAGCTCCTTGAGAGCCATGCTGTGTGAATCAACTGCCTCAGCAAGCTTCTTCTGGTTGTCGAGGATTTTCTAACATCTCCTTAAGAGCATCCTCTATAGACTGTGGAACCTGTGGAGCTGGAGGAGTCGACTGAGCCTTAACAGTGGTGGTCAAAATGGACAACTTGGATGAGGCAGTCTGCATCCAGTTGTTGATACTCATAAGTGCCTGGCTCAATTTGTGGGCAGTAATAGGATGGGCCCAGGAAGATAAAATCTCCGGGCCTGCTGATGTGGATGGACCGGCAGGAGTGGCTGTGGATATGGATGGACCGGGAGGGATATCTGTGGAAGTGGATTTCGGCTCAGCAGGAGCCACTACCACAACTGGCTCTTCAGACTGGCCAATTGTGGTAGTAGCTGTACCCTTGAAGCTCTTGCTCTTGGGGTTGTCATCCCCCTGCATGTTGTACCAGGAAAAAGGAGCTTTCGCTTTGACTTTGACATCGAAGGGCTTCTTGTCCACTTTCAAGCCTCGGAAGTACATAGTGAGGGTGCTGGGGAAAGGATAGTTCCGGTCATGATCCGCACCCACTATAGAAATGATTCTGGACATCACATTCCCCACGTTGATGGGGTACCCTGCCATGATAGAAGCCACCAACACAGTCCGGGAAAGAGGAAGGGTGTTGTCATGTGTTGTGGGGTCCAACCTGCTACATATAAAGGTCTCCCATCCCCGTGCCTCAAAATTTAAGGCCCGTCTCAAGATCTTGACTCCAGTGGTCAACCAGTCGGGGGTGGTACCTGGGATTGCCAGGTACTGTGCTAGCCAGGGACGAACCTCCTCACCCATCTCCATCTTCGCCATGTACAAGGTTTCATCCTCCTCATTGAAGCCAAGGTATTCGTTGAGGTACTTCTCGTCAAATAACACCGTCAGATTTCGAACCTTGGTCACTTTGGAGCCCTTTTTGATGTGGGCTACATTGCAATAAAACTCCTTGACCATGTGTTCATTGGCATCCACCCACTCTTTTAGAAAATGTTCCCAGCCCACTCTAGTCCTAAACTGTCTCTGCACGTTGGGGTTGTGGGGTAGTAGGTCTCTATCAATGAAGCTCCTCTCCGGAATCAGCTTTCTTACCGGCCATCACTCCCTAAATTTGTGGTACGCCACCTCACTCACGAACCTATCTCGCCAAACCTCTGGCTTCCTCGTTCTATCAACACCCCCAACCCTAGGTTCTCCTCCTTCTGCCACTGCCTCATCTCCCTATATTTCCTCCTCATCTCCTTCTCCACCCTCTCCGGATAAAGAAGCTGTGGGAGAGGTAGAGTATTCCCCACTACCTGCTGCTGAGCCCTCAGACGACTCAGAAATCACATGTGTTGGTGCTTGGGCAGTAGGTGATGGTGGAGGAGTGTCTCTTAGCCTGAATCTCTCCGGCCAATCTTCAACATATTCAGGAACGGAGTCTGAAGAAATGTCCCGGGAGGGCTCATACTCACTCCCCGAGGAATGTGAAGCAGCTCTGTCAGTAGCTTTGATCAGCTTTCTTGTTTTCTTAATGTTTTCCCGGACATGGGGAGTGAGTTTGATCATTTTATTGCCCTTGCTCCCCGGGAGGATTCGCCTTTGCCGGTTGTTTTGAGCCTTTTCCTTGTTGTCTCACCATTGTCTGCAATTACAGTTCAAATGACTTGTTAGTATCAGTAATTTCAGATAAAACAGTGTTGCAGAACAGAGTGAAATAGTTGCAGGCATGTTGCAGAAGTTGGCCAGTGCGGACCGCACAAAATGGTGTGCGGCCGCACAGGGGCCAGTGCGGACCGCACAAAATCAACCGCGGTCCGCACAGAGGTGGGGGTCAGACTACCCACTCTCTGTATCTAGGCAGTGCGGACCGCACAAAATCGACCGCGGCCGCACTGCCTGAGGTTCAGCAACAGGAGGGTATCAACGCGGTCCGCACAAAATGGTAGTGCGGACCGCACTGGGCCACCGCGGACCGCATAAAAACGACCGCGGTCCGCACTGACTGCCCAGTTGTGGCACTAAATTAGGGTTCCATGTATTTTGATTTTGGGTCCAATTTTTCACCTAAGTAGTGTCTCTACATGATTACCCATTGATTTTAACTATCAATGGCTATTTTAACCTAAAAATTAACAACCCTAACCTACTCTATTGAAGAAAATGAAGGAAGAAGAGAATGAAAAACAAGAAAAAAGAAAATTAAGATAAAATTAACAAGATTGATAAACTAAAAGGCAAGTAATGATACCAGATGTGAGAGTTAATGAAGAATATCAAGTCCAAGCAGTTTATTGTAAGCAAAAAGATTATGCACAGAGGGTTCTGAGAGTTAAAGGTGCGAAAAGGATAAAAGGAGGCCCTCAGGCCCTATTTATAGAAAAAGGACCTGGGGCCCATTCTCACCTACCAGTGCGGACCGCACAAAATGGACCGCGGTCCGCACTGCCCTATTTTGTACAAGTTTGAGAAGGCATCGCCCTGCGGACCACATACAATGGACTGCGGCCGCAGAGGACCACCGCAGACCGCACAGAATGGACTGCGGCCGCGGTGGCAAACTTCAGAGAGATCACTTCTTCACCCTTTGCCAGTGCGGTCCGCACAAAATGGTAGTGCGGCCGCACTGGCAACTTCAGAGACCTGTGCATTTTTTTTCAATTTTGTCCAGCACTGCATCAACTCAATCCTGTAACATCTCACAACCAGTTAGTCCAAAAATCAATCCTACACTATAATGAAAATCAAAGAAAACAAGAAGAAAAACACATGGGTTGCCTCCCAAGAAGCGCCTGATTTAACGTCGCGGCACGATGCAAGTTACCATCCAATCACTTGAAATGAACAACAGCCACCACATGGCTATCATCAAAATTCCCCAAATAGTGCTTGACTCTATGTCCATTCACTCTAAAAACTTCCCCTCTTTTGTTCTTCAAATCAAGAGCACCAAACGGGGTCACACACACTACTTCAAATGGTCCACTCCACTTTGATTTCAGCTTTCCGGGAACAACCTTAGACGAGAATTGAATAAGAGCACCAAATCTCCCACCTTGAACTCCTTGCCCCGAGTGTATTTGTCATGAAGATATTTCATTTTATCCTTATACAGGGACGAACTAGAGTAGGCATGGAACCCAAATTCATCAAGCTCATTAAGTTGCTCGACCCGAAGATTAGCAGCTATATCCCAATCAAGATTCAACTTTTTCAAGGCCCACATGGCCTTATGCTCCAACTCCACTGGTAGATGAAATGCTTTCACAAACACCAACCGGTATGGCGACATACCAATTGGGGTCTTGTAAGCGGTCCGATAAGCCCATAGAGCATCATCCAACTTTTTAGACCAATCGGGCCTATTGGCATTGACGGTTTTGGACAAAATGCTCTTGATCTCCCTGTTAGACACTTCAACCTGGCCACTTGCTTAAGGATGATAATGCGTAGACACTTTGTGGTTGACACCATACTTGGAAAGCAAGGCATCAAAAGCTCTATTGCAAAAATGCGATCCTCCATCACTAATAATTGCCCGAGGCGTGCCAAACCTTGTGAAAATGCTCTTCTTTAGAAATGACACCACACTCCTAGCTTCATTGTTGGGCAAGGCCACTGACTCAACCCTTGATCCGCCACTTGGTTTTCACTACCTTTCCGGTCCACTATCTTCAAATCAAACTCTTGAAGTAATAAGACCCATCACATCAGTCTAGCTTTGGAGTCTTTCTTTGTCATCAAATATCTAAGAGTTGCATGATCGGTGTGCACTATGACTTTGGCTCCCATAAGATATGGCCGAAATTTTTCCATGGCGAACACAATAGCCAACAATTCCTTCTCAGTCACCGTGTAGTTCCTTTGAGCCTCATTCATAGTCTTGCTCGCATAGTACACTGGATGAAACATTTTGTTCACTCTTTGACCCAAAACTACCCCAATCGCAACATCACTCGCGCCGCACATGAGCTCGAAAGGCAATCTCCAATTGGGTGCGGTAATGATCGGGGTGATGGTCAACTTATGCTTTAGAAGTTCAAAGGCTTCCATACATCTCTCATCAAACACAAACTTTGTATCCTTTTCTAGCAACTTGCAAAGAGGGTTCACTACCTTCGAAAAGTCCTTGATAAACCGCCGGTAGAACCCCACATGCCCAAGAAAACTCCTCACCCCCTTGACAGAAGTGGGGGGAGGAAGCCTTGAAATCACCTCTATGTTGGCTTTGTCAACTTCAATCCCATGCTTTGAAATTTTATGGCCCAACACTATGCCCTCCTCAACCATGAAGTGGCATTTTTCCCAATTTAGCACAAGATTGGTGTCTTCACACCGGGCCAAAACTCTATCCAAATTTCCCATAACACTCTTCAAATGAATCACCAACCACACTGAAGTCGTCCATGAACACCTCTAATATATCTTCCACCATATCGGTGAAAATGGCCATCATACACCGTTGGAATGTTGCCGGAGCATTGCACAACCCAAAGGGTATCCGAGAGAAAGCAAAGGTGACATATGGACAAGTAAAAGTTGTCTTCTCCTGATCCTCCGGAGCTATCAAAATCTGATTGTACCCTGAATAACCGTCCAAGAAACAATAGAAGGCACGCCCAGCAAGGCGATCTAGCATCTGGTCCAGGAAAGGCAATGGGAAGTGATCCTTGCGGGTCACTTTGTTCAGCTTGCAGTAGTCCATGCACACCCGCCATCTGGTCACTGTCCGGGTTGGAGTAAGTTCATTATTAGCATTGGTCACCATGGTCATACCACCCTTCTTCGGCACACATTGCACCGGAGAAGTCCATGAGCTGTCAGAGATTGGATACACCACGCCTGCATCTAGCCACTTGATCACTTCTTTTTTCACCACTTCTTACATTGCCTCATTGAGCCTCCTTTGATGTTCCAAGGAGGGTTTTGTATCATCCTCCAGAATAATCTTGTGCATACAGAATGCGGGGCTTATTCCTCGAATATCAGCTAGAGTCCATCCAATTGCCTTTTTCCGCTTTTCGAGCACCGCCAATGTGGCATCTACCTGCATGTTAGTAAGACAAGAGGAAAGAATAACTGGTAAAGTTGAATTAGAGCCCAAGAATTCATATCTGAGGTGTGGAGGTAATGGCTTCAACTCCAACACCATGGGTTCCTCAATTGAAGGCTTTGTTGGAGGCGTCTTTCATTCAAGATCCAAGAAAGTTTCCTAGGCTNATATCTACTTGGTTAAAGACATTATTCTTATTTCAATGAATTCCATTACTTGTTGTCTAAATGTATAAAAGGAACGATTCCCTTAAGTTTAAAACAAGAAGTTTCTAGTTATTGGTTGTTGGCTTGCCTGACAATGGTGTCCGGCGCCATTTACGACCCTTAGTGGATTTTGGGTCGTGACAACATTGCATCAGAGCATTAGGTTCCTAGGGTCTCATGAGTCATGAGCAAGTCTAGTAGAGCCTCGCGGATCGGTACAGAGACGTCTGTACTTATCCTCGGGGGGCTGCAGGAATGTTAGGAGTACTTCACTTCTTGATTCCTTATCGTGCGATTTGATCCTTGGAGGCGTATGCCTTTGATTCATTCATCTCAATCATACGCGACGCAAAGCGCTTGTTATAAATCGAGAATTGAAGAAGCATAATGGCACTACGGATGTGGTGCGGGATGTTTTTCCCGGTGTAGTTGATTTGATTATTATCGTCGCCTTATGGAAGGATATTATAATGTTCAGCTCAGTAACGGTACGTCTGAGGGCTTTGGGGCTAGGCACAAGTTGCCATGATGCCTATGAATGACTGTTCCGCAGTAGTGATATGATGGTAGGATGTTTGCCCACGTGTCAGGGCAGTGAATGACCTGAAGGGAGGTTTACTCAGTGCTTAATCAAGAGATTCAGTATTTTATTCCCGGCAGGGGAAAGGCAAGCGGACTAGGGATGGTCAGATGTGGGCTGGTGGAAGTAATGAGACTTGGTATTTGCAAGCGTGGTGGAGTTTTCTTCTATGATGGGGTGTCGTTGTCCTAATCGAACGTACTAAGTTTGTCGGTGTTATGATCTGCTAATATTCGCCTTTGGGCAAGATATTGTGAAATAGTATTGGAGATACAACTGTCAGATATCGCAGGGTGCGGAGGTTCAGGATTGAATCAGTATTTCTAATGTTGACGGTTCGATAAAGATGACCTTCGGAAAGGTTAAAAGTTAGCAGCAATTGTGGGTTCAAGTGCCACGAAGATAGATTTTTATTTAAGACAGCCACTGAATATCAAAGGACGAGGGAGGACATGTGGGAAGCGTCAGGCGGTGTTCAAAAATTCTAAAAAGGCCAGGTGTATGAAGCGAAGGTCGAGTAGTCGATTAAGGGGATGAGTTCCGCCAAAGTGGGAGAGTGGCGGAGTTGCATATGGGCTTTGCAGTGGGATGATTTCGCACCTTAAGGAAAGTTTGGAATGATTTGGGATTATAGTGGCTGGCGATTGAAGCCTACTGATGAATTAGAAGTATGGGCTATCATGCGGCAGGAGATTCGATATAACGGGACGGAGCTTCGTGAATGGAGAAAGGATATCACATAACTTTGGATTGGAGGAATATTGCTGCGCATTCAATAGATGTCCACGAGTGGTGAATGGACTTGTGCAGCTGGAGAGTGAGCTCAGACTCAGGAGGGGTCATTGATGTCATAGTGATTGCACCTTGTGCAGC
This sequence comes from Nicotiana attenuata, assembly GCF_001879085.1. Classification (NCBI taxonomy): domain Eukaryota; kingdom Viridiplantae; phylum Streptophyta; class Magnoliopsida; order Solanales; family Solanaceae; genus Nicotiana; species Nicotiana attenuata. Next base: position 13,279 of record NW_017670860.1, read on the forward strand.
AGCGTTGGAAGATATCGGGGAGTGATTTCCACATGCGGGTTATTCCCTGTGAGCAGGTTAGCGGTCGCATGGTGGGCGAAGCTTTTGCGAAGAATTATATCGGTTCTATAGCAAGGAGATCGGTTGTGCAAATGTGTTTGATGAGTCAGAATATAAGAAGGGGTTTTACAAAAAGATTTTGAGAATTTTGGCGGTTGATTGCGCAAGGTTATGTCAATAAGAGATAAAGAGGACGGGTGAGTTCCAGATTTGTGAAATAATGGCTTCAAGCTATGTGGGAGAGTCCCATCGCTTATGATTGGGTTGCAAAGTTAGCTACTTGCAAGGTTTCTGGTTATTAGCATATTGATGAGCTGTTTCAGCTACGGGAAAAGGCCATAAGTGGTAATTTGAGCAAAGAAATTATTAAAGGTGGGCTATCGATGGCCTTATTGGCCCATGTTCAGACTTGGGGAAGGACTCAGGGTTTATGCCTTGTATAAATGCGGGTTTCAAAGGAAGTGATTCCGCCGGGTGCCTCGTTGAGAGGGTATTCATGCGTTATAAGATTTATGAAGTTGATTATATTCGAGACTAAGTCAGAGCGGGTGGCTCTCAGTAATGGTCCTAATGGATTCAAAAGGGGTAAAGTACGGTGCCTAATGATTTCGAGCCTATAAGTACAGTTAAGAATCAAGCTTTTGCAGCAGCTTATGAGTGGAGGCCCAGAATGTTCTATGATGTTTTGACTCACAGTGTAGCTCTTGAGAGGAAAAATGAGAAGAGGTTTCGGATTCGTAACAGGATTAGCAGGATGGGCGTATCAGTTGAGGGTGCGAATATGCGCGCAAGGAAGGTATGAAGTGGTTCGTGGGATTCGGGACAGCATGGTCTCATGATTCGAGGTCACTCGAGATGAATGCAAATGGAGTATGTTATGTGTTGGGTGAAGTTAGTATTATCTCTAAGGCAATCAAGGATAAATTGGAAGAAGGTAGATTGATTAGCCATAGTTGAATTTGGCATATTGGTGTTAGTGATCAGTTCCTTCAGCGTAATCAAGTTATACAAGTGATTTGTGATGGTACGTGTGAGGCCTGTCGGCCGCCGTAATTGACTTTATTCAGAGGTATTCCACTATTATGGCTTGTTGTGTGGAAGCAGATTCCGGAAGGGCTATGGTGGCTTAGACCACTACTTAGAGATTTGCATATTCTACGGTTATGAAAATTCACCTGTGTGCTGCTATGGTTCTCCTGAAGTGAGTTAAGTGGAAAGCTTTTATGTGACGAAATGTCAATCTAACAGTGGTCCCGAAGCTATGATAAGGAACGAGTTCTATCATATACTGGCATGTTAATTGCAGCAAGTGGTATGGAATTTGAAGTGAAGATCAAGGTAGCAGTTCGGTGTTGACAAGGATGTCACGAGATCGGATGAGCAGGAGAGGAGTTTCGAAGTTTAAAGTAAGTTGGTTTTGTCATCAGTGTCACCTGAGATGGGTTGTTTGTAAAAAGGACTTTGCATCCTGGTTAATTATTCTTGATCGCTTTTCGGCGTTAGTGCGACCGGTGGTTTGGGGGTACGACCCAGTTATTTGTAATGGTAGGTTGTGGGAGTGTGTCCCACAGGAAGATCGTATAAGTGAGGCAGGTAGTCACTAGATTGATTAAAGACTTAAACCAAGTATGAAGGTTGTGATGGTATCGTTGATTTGAGAATATATGCCTGGAGGGCACTCAGTTACTGAGTTGTGGACTGTGGATGAGTACTCCGGTTATGATGGTTGTTCTTGTGTGTTATGAGAAGAGGGAAATTAGTACGGACCTTTGAAAGGTTATTGGTTTAGTTGATATGATCGGGATCGACTCGAGGTCGGTGGATGAATTTAAATGTGAATATGGGCTCTATGTCAAGCCAGTTGTGTTCATTTCAGTAATGCGCTCCTTATGGGGGGAGTAGTCAGGGTGTTATTTCGTTGTTATATGCTGTATGTAGTGATACATTGCATCGTGTGAGTTGTGAGATGGCTTGAGAGGTTGCTTATGTGCCGAGGATCCGCGAAGAAATGATGTTATATGAGCCAAATGGCTCTTGAGATTCTGATTGTATATCGCACCTCAGTTGTGCTTGGGTTTCGTAGCTTATAGCGCTACATGTTCCCTCAGGGATGTTATTATGCACTTAGCGTGCTTGTGACCGAAATTCGGTATTTTATTGTAATGAGCAAATTTAGCTCGATGTGCATCTCATTATGTAAGACCTACGTGTGGATCGGGTGGCATGCCGCCATGGGTACGTTATTTGGATCGGGTTGCGCGCCGCAATAGTGTGATGTTGAGTATAGTTTTCTATCTGCTATTTTTGTACGTCTTGCTTCCTATTTTCTAAGGGAAGTCCGTATTAGTGCGTGAGTTAGGTAATTCCTTCCAGAGTTCATTTTTGCTTTTGTATCACGATCGAATTGGTAGCCTATTGGCACATTGTAGCATCATATGGGACTTTTGGTCATGTCGGGGTGGCTTATTGCCTGAACAGTTCGTACTGGGTGAGACGAGATTGTTGGATTCAGGATCAGTGCAATCTAATTACGTGAAATATATTAAGGAGCAAAGATCATTATTTGGTTAAGAATATGGTAATGTTTCTTGTCAGAAGTATAGACTCAATGATTGGTTGACTCGGCAGTTGATTATGAATGTCTGCACATCTCTACCGTTGTGGCGGTATTGTAAGAGTTAGAGTAAGACCTGTGTATGTCATGGGGTGCAATGGGAGCATCGGATTCGTGGAATTTCGACTAAGTTGATCAGAAAATGTTATTGCGGTCCGGTGAGTAAAATGATGCAAGGTGTGAATTCAGCAAAGTTATGCAGTCATGTTTGGGTACAGCGTGTGGTGATTGATACGGTGTTCGTATGTTGGAAATAGTCCTGACAGAGAATTCCGGATGTTGGAATTAGGCTCTAAGGCCTATCTGCTTGAATAAAAGGAAATATCTTCAGAATTGATCGAGCGAATGCGCTCAACTGAGTTGTGGTAGCACGGGAAGGTGCATGAGGTGTTAAACAGTGATTTCAGACCACTTCAGTGTAGTTCTCAGCACGTTCGAGGATGAACGTATGTTTAAGTGGGAGAGAATGTAACGACCCGACTGGTCGTTTTGAGCTCTAGCGCCCCGTTCAGCAGCCTGAGGCCATGAGCAGCTTCATTTCAGGTATTGTGACTTGTGCGCGTGGTCGGAATTGAATTTCGGGAAGTCCAGAGTTGATTTGGAAAGAGAATTCTCATTTCGGAAGCTTAAAGTTGAAAAAATGAACTAGGATTGGAATTTTGAGTAAACGACCTTGGAATCGGGATCTGAAGGTTTCAGCAGGTTCGTAGGATGATTTCGGACTTGGGCGTATGCCCGGTTCGGGTTTTGGATAACCCGAGAGCGTTTTGGCGCCTATTGTGGAAAACAGCATTTTTGAAGAAATTTCTTAAGTTTGGCTTGAAGTGTATTTCAGTGTTATCGATGTCCGTTTGGGATTCCGAGTCCGGGAATAGCTCTGTATGGTGATTCTGGAGTTGGGAGCGCGATCAGAAGTGAATTCGGAGGTCCGTAGGTCAGTTTGGAGCCATTTGCCTAAAGATAGAAATTTGAAGGTTTTTGAGAAGTTTGACCGGAAGTGGACTTTTTGATATCGAGGTCGGAATCCGATTCCGGAAGTTGCAGTAGGTCTGTAATGTTGAATATGACTTGTGTGCAAAATTTGAGGTCAATTGGACTTGATTTGATGGGTTTAAGCATCGAAAGTAGAAGTTGGAAGTTCTAAAGTTCATGAAGCTTGAATCGGGGTGTAATTCATGATTTTCGTGTGGTTTGATGTGATTTGAGGCCTCAAGCAAATCCGTAATGTGTTTTGGGACTGGTTGGGGTCCCGGGGGCCTCGGGTGGATTCCGGGTGGTTAACGGATCGAAATTGGGATTTTTGGACAACTGAAGGATCTGGTTGCTGGTATTTTCGCTTCTGAGGTGGATTAACCGCAGAAGCGGCCCCGCAGAAGCGGAAAGGGAGCCGTAGAAGTGGATTTTGGTCAAAGGCTTGAGGACCGCAGATGCGGTCAAGGTTCCGCAGAAGCGGGACCGCATCTGTGGAGAAGTGAGCGCAGAAGCGGAAGAGGGCATCTTGGAGAGGACCGCAGATGCGGTCAAAGTTCCGCAGAAGCGGGACCGCATCTGCGGAAGGCATGTCGCAGAAGCGAAGCAGGGCATCCTAGGGAGGACCGCAGAAGCGGTAATTTGACCGCACCTGCGGAACCGCAGAAGCGGTCAAGGGACCGCAGGTGCGGAAATAGCTGGAGGCAGAAGGTTGTTTTAAAATCGGGATTTGGCCATTTCTCTCATATTTTTCACGGCTTGGGCGATTTTTGGGGAGCTTCAAGAGGGGATTTTTGTCATCAGCGTTAAGGTAAGTTATCCCCACCTATTTTGAGTTAAATACATCAACTATGTATGGATTTGAGCGTTTAAATTAGTACTAATTTGAGGTTTTGGTGGAAAACCTAGAAAATTAGTAAACTTGGAATTTAGCCACGATATTGAGTATGGAATTTAGTGAAAATTATATATTTGAGTTCCTAAGGTCATGGGTAATCTTTATCTTGGAAAAATTTCGGATTCCGGGCACGTGGGCCCGAGGGCGTTTTGGTCAACTTTTCGATCGGAGTTAGAAATTGCTATAAATTAGATTGTAATGAACAATTGAGCATATATTAATGGATTTGCGTAACCGTTGGCTAGTTTTGGAGCGTGGTGCATCAATTGGAGTCTTCGGAAGTGCGTGGAATGCCGGTTATGGATCTTCGGAGCGAGGTGAGTCTCCTTTCTAACCTTGTGAGAGGGAAATGTCCCCATAGGTGAATTAATTGGATATTTGCTCCTATTTGTGGGGGCTATGTATGCACGAGGTGACGAGAGTCCGTGCGTAGCTACTATTATGCTATTGTCCGGGTAGTCTAGGACCCAAAAGCATGCTATACTTTGAATATCTGTAATCTTATGAATAGTTGAAATGCTTAAGCCACCTCAAAATAGTAAATGAATTCCTAACAAGATGTAAACCTCATTTTCTTAAATTGTTAAAAGAGAATTAGTTTTTCTTTGAATAATTGCCCCATGTTGGCTCCTCGAATGAGTGTCTCTATGTTTTTATTTTTGAACGGGCCGAACGCCTCGGCAGATTAAATAGATGCATCTATAGGCGCGTCGTCGACCCTCGGCAAGTGCACAGTTTACATTTCTGTTGGATCGGGCCGTCGCCTCGGCATGGTATGCGCATGCTTGTATTGCTGCCTCGAACTTAATTAAGTTATTATTGCCTCTTCATGGCTTGAAATTATTTGGAAAATTACGAAAAAGGAATTTTGGAAATTTTCTATAAAAGAATTAATTGTTTATTTGTTTCCTCCTATTTGGATAAAAATCATGCTTATAGAAATCCATAATTTAGTGTATTATTGACCTCACTATTGGACCATTAGTAAGTGTCGAAGTCGATGATCTCGTCTCTACTTCTTCGAGGTTAGGTGGGATACTCATTGAGTACACGTTGTTTTCGTACTCATACTACATTTCTGTGCATTTTTGTTGCACAGGTATATGTAACTCTTGTGGCCTACTGGGCGTAGCAGACGGATGATTTGGGGGCTAGGTGAGTTGCATTATTCGAGGTGGCCCGCAGCTAGTATAGCCCTTTTCAGTACATTGTATTTATTTCCTGTCCACTGTATTCCGGACGGATGTTGTATTTTATTTCCTTATCAGTAGATGCTCATGCACTTGTGACACCGGGTTCTGGGATGGTTGTAGGACTGTTAAATATCTACTTGGTTAAAGACATTATTCTTATTTCAATGAATTCCATTACTTGTTGTCTAAATGTATAAAAGGAACGATTCCCTTAAGTTTAAAACGAGAAGTTTCTAGTTATTGGTTGTTGGCTTGCCTGACAATGGTGTCCGACGCCATCACGATCTTTAGTGGATTTTGGGTCGTGACAGCTTCGTGCCTTATTTTTCATTGAGAAGGAATTTTTCATATTAAATGGAGTTTATGCGGGTGATCTTTTCTCTAATCCATTTTGTTGCAATGAAGAACTTAGTATCATTTTTTACAAATTAGTTTCTTAAGTTTGAACATAGATGGGGTTAGGTAGTCATTCTCTGTTTTTTTTTTTTTTTTAAAGTTAAAAGATACCCTTAGCAAACAAATATTTTGTGAGTTTAAATTTTTATAAATGTTTGATAGCAACAAATATGTACCGTGGCTTTATGGTGACCTCAGGAATATGGTGTCTTCATATGAGAATAAGAAAGATTCTTTACCGTGAATTTTGTTCAAAAATATTAAAGTCTAGCCAACTAAGTGTAGTACTGTTTGATATCTGTCGTCATTTCTTATCAATGGGGTTTCAATTTCTTGACCATATGGTTCATAATTGGATACATGTGCTGATCTCAACCGTGTGTGATAAATGGACAGACTCTTCTGTGTGGACCCCCTTTTACTTGTAGTAGTATGCCGTACTAAATATAAATTTTGTTTTTCCTAGTTTTGTGACTGCAAATGTTTGTTTCATGTTATTTTATTATTTTCCATCTCATTGAATGGTTCTCGTAGTGAACAAGCTAGTTGTAGAGTTTATCGATTTCAAAAAATGAATTTTTACTTAAATGCTTTAGGCACTTAATCTATTTATCGTAATTGTGCACACATTCGCATGACATGAGTATAATTACCCAAAAATAAAACTAAGATACACGTTCGCATGACTTTGGCCAAATAATTTTAATATCAATTAAGTGCTATTAATTATGTACACGTACGCGTGACATGATTTTTAGCGCACTAAAAAAAATGGGTATACGTACGCGTGACTCGTATCAAGATAATTCAATAAACATGAATAACCAAACGAATAGAATACACGTGCGCGTGATTCGTTTCAAATTAAAAGCGGTAAAACGCAAAAAATACACATTGGTTTTAAAATACGTAATTAAATAATTAATTAAGCCAGGTGCGATTAAAGCGACCGTGCTAAAATCATGGAACCCGGGAATGCCTAACACCTTCTCCCGGGTTAACAGAATTCCTTACCCGGTCTTCTAGTTTCGCGGATGTTTAAAATAGAGTCAAATTTCTTCGATTTGGGATTTAAAATAAACCGGTGACTTGGGACACCATATAATTATCTCAAGTGGCGACTTTGAAATTAAATAGATTATCCCATTTCGATTAATGTCACTTTAATTGAAAAAACTCCCTATCTCCTCGGGAAAAATATTCTCGTAGGACAAACCTAGTCTTGGTCTATAAAAATTCAAAAACATCTTCTTTCCTCTATAAAAGCCTTTCTTTTGAAAATTTCAAAAAAAAAATAAAATCAAAAACAAAAAAAAAATCCAAAAAATATTTTCTTTCCTCTTTAAAAGCCTTTCTTTCGAAAATTAAAAAAAATGAAATGCAGAAAAATGCATATTCTTTTTCTGAATGCTTTCATTGTCTAAGTGTTTTCAAAAGGTAAAAAAAAAAGAGTTAGTTTATTTACTCCATTTTTAATCTTCCCGAACTACGCGAGATTTGATTCATGCGGCGTCATGATACGTAGGCAATCCCCATAGGATTCGATCATACCCATTGTCACACCTCTTTTTTACCCCGCAGCCCTATTACAAGGTTGAGTTAGAAGAGTTTTTCCAATTAAAGTGACATTTTGAAAAGGGATTATTTATTATTGGAGCCGCCACTTGAAATTGAGTTTTGGTGTTCTAAGTCACCTTTTTTCTCAAATCCCTTCACAAAAGGAAGGTTTGACTCTAAATTTATGGTCTACGAAAAATAGAAGACTGAGTAAGGAATTTTGTTGACCGAAGGGAAGGTATAAGGTACCCCCGAGTCCCGTGGTTCTAGCATGGTTGCTTTATTGACTAATGTAAGGCTTGAATTATTTTTTGGCTATTCTTGTATTTTATTGATTACAATTTTCTAATTACCACTTAATTAATTATTATATTTTTTATTAATTGTATTTACCAAGATGCTGTACGCACACAAGGTATTCTTTGAAATTAAATGTTAAACCAAGGTACAGAATGTACACATGGTTAAAACATAATTATTTTAAATTTAAAGGTATCGAGACACGGGAATGCGCACATGACCCATCTTTTACTTAAGCATATCAATCCAAGGTTCGAGTATGAACACATGGCTAATAGCGTATTTAAAATATTTAATTATTTTGCCTCTTTTAGATTCGAGATATATGTTTTTATATTTATTAAGATTGTTTTGCCAAAGTTGTGCGAACGCATACCTTGGTTTTAAGTTTAAAAATCGTAACTATGTCAGGCGAACGTGTACATAATCACGATAGTTTATTTATTAATACGCGCCCATGAACAAACTTACAACTACTCACTTCTTTTAACCGCTTAACACATGGAGTTCAATACAAACTAATATGCCTAATGGAAATTAACAATGAGAAACTGCTTAGGACAAATTAGAATGTGAGTCATTACTCTCAATTTAGATAATATTATTAGCGACCATGCCAACAGAACAAACTAGGAACACATAATACTCACCATACGAGAATTTCAAAGTTTAACGCGATTAGGTCGTATATGTACGTTTTTACATATTCTTTTTAAAAAAATTCTACAGTATATTTTATTTTCTTTGTGGAAGTGGCTTTACTAACTGATAAGCCTTGTTACTATCTGATAGCTTTTATTCTTTTTAATAATGTATTTAGTCTACAACCAGAAAACCAAACCGTGGGACATAATGCAGGTTTGTGCCTTTTTTTTTATGACTCCTTGGCAATTAGTGTTTTGCAAAAAAATAAAAGAAAACTTAAAATCAAGGCTAACTATAGCTTGAGCTTTCCTTATAAACGTTGTAACATGAGAAACCAAAGAAGGGATATGACCGTAGCAGTTGACCTACTCAAAATCACTACTAAAAAAAATCGAATTCACATTCCTATAGATACTACCCTGGAATTTGCAGATTCGGTAATGAAACTCACTTTTATCCAAAGAAACATACCAAAACGAACGTACACCAACCGGAAAGACGAACTTGAACCTACAACTTCCAACGAACTCTCCACCAGCTTTAAACGAACTCCATTGTTGAAACGAAATTCCAAAAGAAAGAGAACTGTTTTTTTTTTTTTTGTGTAAATCTGTCCGCTCTCTTCTTCTTTGCCTTTTGTTTTCTTTGTTTTCAAAAAAAAATCGGCAGATGTTTTCTGCTCAAAAATCTCGTTCTTCTTCTTTCTCGTTTTTTTTTCAAAAAATCTCCCCCTTCCCTTTATGTGAATGTCTAATATGTAGTGTGTGTGAAGATTATGGAGGAGAAGAGTGGGAACGTGGGTTTTAAAGTTCGGGTGGTTAGAGATTGTGGGGGTAGAGACGTGAGGGAGTGGGAAGTTTGGGAGGTTTTATTTGTTTTTTATTATTATCTTTTTTTAAATAGATTTTTTATTTAACTTTTCCTAACCCTTTTTTTTAATAAATTAAATAAAAGAGGATAAAAAAAACACACACACACACACATATATATATATATATAAAACTTTTCTTCTATTTAAACATAGGAACAAATCTTATATTCTAAGANTATATATTCTTCTATTTAAACATATGAATAAATATTATACTCTAAGAATGTGAATATTTTTTTTAATTTTTTTTAAATAAAATCTATTAAGAGTAAGATAAAAATTTAAAATATTAAGATTAGACCTAAAAGAAATATTTACACTAAATAGTATAAAATTTGAGTGTGGTCAAAAATTAGTTGTTCACAGCCATAAAATAAATTGAGTGAAAAACAAATTGAAAAAAAAGAGAAAGAAAAATTGAGTGAAAAAAGAAAAGAAAAGAGTGAATAAATAAATAAATAAATAAATAAATAAATAAATAAAAGAGTGACTAAAACAAAAGAGAAAAAGAGAGTGCCAAGAATAAAAGAGCGACAGAAACAAAATGAGAAAATCAAGAGTGATTAAAGAGAGGCAAAACTGAAAGAAAAGAGGTGCAGAGTGAAAAAGGGTAAGTTAAGGCCGGGATGAAACATGCAACCGTTTAAAAACATGGTAGAAGCGTTTAACTGTTTAGGTGCATTGCATCCCAACATGCGATTTTCTATCTGTTAAGCGTCTCAAAACTAACAAGGTTGTTCGGTGTGCAAATTAGCCAGGTTTTGTTCAGGTGGTTGGTTTTGTTGGTAATCTGGCATTCCATCATTACTTCACAAGATCCAAAGGCATGGTTCCTATGGCCTCGGTCCCACCTTACTATTATCTCTTTCAAGATGCTGCTTATGCCGTGGCACCGCCTCCCTATGCGGTGATGAATGCGCAACCTTACACGCGGCCACAACATTATACACAAAACCGAGCTCCACTTTCCAGGAATGCCCATCCTTACCAAGCTCCATATAATCACCAACCAAATGTTCCCCAGTATAATCCTCGCCCAAGAGAACCTTTTAGAAAGAATCAGTTCACCCCTATTGGTGAATCATATTCAAGCTTGTTCCAAAAGCTAATCAGGCTAGGTCTGCTGCAGCCAGTGGCCCCGAACCAGCTGAACCCCGAGTCCCCCTCGCACCGAGCTGATGCTAGATATGAATATCACTCTGGAGTAGTGGGACACAGTACAAAGGACTGTTGGACCCTCAAAAGGGCAGTTGAAGATTTGTATGAAGCTGAAATAATCGTTTTTCGGAATAAAGAGGCTCCTGATGTGACGAACAATCCATTGCCCGCTTACAATGAGGAATTCGATCCAGCACTGAAGGCCATTGCAGCCATTGTCGAGATAGAAGAAAAGCCAAAAATGGTAGCCTAGCCTAAAAGTTTCCTATCAGACGGGAGTCTCGGTAGCCAGTCTTGCTATCCTTTCTGCGTCCGGATTATCTCAGGGTGTGATCCAGATGTTTTACTTTATTGTCTTACTTTCCGATGTTAACCCTTCTATATTTTAAAATTCAGAAAAAAATCATGTCACTTTTCTTATTTTCTTTTCAGTTCTGTTAAATGCAGATTTCAATAACATGACATGCTTGCGGACTTCATGCCCAGATCCTAAAAACGCTGTCAAACTTTGAAATAATGAATCAAAAACCAGAATATGATGAAGATGAGGCTTTTAGGGAAATAAATCGGGAATTAGAACAATTTTAGAATAAGCCTAAGCCAAACCTAAATGAAACCGAGCCAGTTAATTTGGGTTATTCAGAAGAGATCAGAGAAACTATGATAAGCATTCAAACTGAGGAAAAAACTAGAGATGCATTGATTCAACTTTTGTTTGAATTTAAAGACGTGTTTGCATGGTCTTACGAAGATATGCCAAGACTAAGTGTCAATTTGGTGGTACATAAGTTGCCAACTTATCCCGACTGTCCACCCGTCCAACAAAAGTAAAGAAAATTCAAAACAGACATCAGTGATAAGATCAAAGAAGAAGTCACCAAACAGTTAAAAGTGGGTGTAATCCGAGTGGTCCGATACAACACGTGGTTGGCTAATGTGGTCCCAGTGATGAAGAAGGACGTAAAAACCCGAGTGTGTGTTGATTACTGGGATTTGGACAAAGCAAGCCCAAAGGACAACTTTCCATTGCCGAACATCCACATTCTTGTCGACAATTGTGCCAAACATGAGATACAGTCTTTTGAGGATTCGTATGCTAGGTACCACCAGGTTAAATGGATGAAGAAGACGCAGAATAGACGGCTTTCACCACACCCTAGGGCACGTACTGTTATAGGGTCATGCCATTTGGTTTAAAGAACGCCGGGGCAACTTACATGAGAGCTATGACTGCCATCTTCCATGACATGATGCACCAGAAAATTGAGGTGTATGTGTATGTGATAATTAAATCCAGAACGCAGGAAGACTATGTGCGAGATTGAGATAGTTCTTTGAGCGTCTGCGCAAGTATGACCTGAAGTTGAATCCAGCTAAATGTGCATTCGTAGTTCCATTTGGGAAATTTTTGGGGTTTATGGTCAGCCGGAGAGGTATCGAGTTAGATCTAACAAAGATAAAGTCTATTTGGGATTTATGTCACGACCTTAAACCCGGACCCGGTCGTGATGACGCCTCTCGTGAAGACAAGGCCAGCCGACATACTTCCAATTCACTTTAAGCAATTAAAATAATAAATACTAAATCTTTATCAGAAATAAAATCCCAAAATAAACAGTGAACAATGCAACTTGCGGAAACAAAACCAACACAGCCCGACATCGGGGTGTCACCAGTCATGAGCATCTAAAATAATACTACAAGTCTGAAAGTCTACTCCACTACTGAATAACTAAATCGGAAAGGAAATAAGATAGAGGGAGAATGCACTGGGCTGCGAATTGCCAGGCAACTACCTAGTGAATCTCCGAAAATCTGCTGGATAGCTCTTTAGCAGGACCTGTAGCGCCCGAATCTGCACACAGGGTCGTAGGGAGTAAAGTGAGTACTCGAACTCAGTGAGTAATAACAATAAATGAAGACTGAGCGATATAAAATCACGTTAAACACAACAATAAGCTATAAGAGGCAGAATAAAATCAGTAAACACAATTAAACAGTGAAATCTCATAAAACACCTTTTAAACAGTTTCAACAAGTATATAAAGAGCAGCTAGGAAAGGTAAAACACATAAGAACTGCCCCTCGGGCATAGTAATAACAGAATCAGCCCCTCGGGCAATATCACAGAACAATACCAGCCCCTCGGGCTATATCTCATATCATCATGGGTACCCGCGCTCACTAGGGGTTATAGACTCCGGGAGGGCCTCTTACAGCCCAAGCGCAATATCAAGCCATCTCGTGGCATCATAAACAGGCTCTCGGCCTCATTATCATAATCAGTATTTCACTGCTGCGGCGTGCAGCCCGACCCAAAAGTATCCTCACAACACAGGCCCTTGGCCTTGCTCAGTCAGAATCTCATAAACCCCTCGGGCAACAGTAAACATGATGCTCAGCTCAAAATATCTTTTAAAATATCATTTAAAGTGTTTAAAACAGAGTAACATGGCTGAGTTTTGAAAACAGTAAAATATGGCATGACTGAGCACAAGTATGAAATCAAACAGTGAGGAAAAATATCAGTAAAGATCCCCTAAGGGTCCAAACAGTTGGCAAGAAGCCCAAATATGGCATTTAGCCCAAAACATAATAATATCCACAATTAGCTATCAAATACGCAGTAAGACAGTCATTCGGGATGGACTTAGTCACAATCCCCAATGGTGCACGACCCCACGCTTGTCATCTAGCATGTGCGTCACCTCAACATAGCCGAACGCTGTGTAATCCGGGTTTCATACCCTCAGGACAGCATTTAAGATCATTACTCACCTCAATCCGGCCCAAACTCTAGCTCGCAATGCCTTTGCCCCTCGAATCGGCCTCCAGATACTCCGAATCTACCAAAATCAGAACGTAACCATCAAAATATGCTAAAGGGACAAAGCCCACTCGAAAATAATCGAAAAGCAACGCAAATCCCAAAATTAATCAAAACTCGACCCCCGGGCCCACGTCTCGGAATTCGATAAAATTCACATCGATAGATTCCTTATCTCCCCACGAGTTCATACATATCAAAAGTTTCAAAATCCAACCACAAATGGTCTTTCAAATCCTCAATCAAAGGCCTAAGTTTTTAAGCCCTAGTTCCTCCATTTTTAGCTTAAATTTCCATTAATTTCAGCCCCAATCCGGGAATTAATACAATAGGAACGAGTTTTAGGTCCAAAATCCTTACCTCAATGAAGCTCCCTTGAAATCCTTCTTCAAAAATCGCTCAAAACTCCCGAAATCCCTTTTAAAAATGGTGAAACCCTCTGAAAATCGCGAAGGAAATAACTTATATGTTCTGGTCTAGGGATATCGCATCTGCGACCAACTTCCCGCTTTTGCGGTACCGCATTTGCGGTCCTTGAACCGCTTCTGCGGTTTTCACTTAAATCGCCCAACTCCGCATCTGCGATGCCTAGCCCGCACCTGCACCATCGCAGGTGCGGTTCTTCTACCGCTTCTGCGGTCCTTGCCGACCTCACCATCTTCCACTTCTGCGACTCCTATCCGCATCTGCGGGGGTCGCACCTGCGATCCTTCAACCGCAGATGCGGTTATGACAGCAATCAAAAAGGCTTCAGCTCTCAAACTCAATACCAAACCTTCCGTCAACAACCTCACAAAAGCACCAACAAGTCTTATACTACCATTCAAACTAATACCAACCTTCAAAACGCCTCAAAAAACATCAAAACCACCAAAACACATCGAATTCAAGCCTAAGGTTCTAAAATCTTCCGAATTCTGCTTTTGATCAAAAAGCCAACCAAACCACGTCTGAATGACCGGAAATTTTGCACACACCTCCCAAATGACATAACGGAGCTACGACAACTTCCGGAATTCCATTCCGACCCCTATATCAAAATCTCACCTATCAACCGGAAAACGTCAAAAACTCAATTTCGCCAATTCAAGCCTAAATCTACTCCGGACCTACAGAACACATTCCGATCACGCTCCTAAGTCCCAAATCATCTCCCGAAGCTATCCGAACCATCGAAACTCACATCCGAGCCCTCTAACACACAAGTCAACATCCGGTTGACTTTTCCAACTTAAGCTTTCTTAAAAGACTAAGTGTCTCAAACCTTCTCAAAACCTTTCCGAACCCGAGCCAACCGACCCGATCACATATAAAACCGATAAATAAAGCAATAAGAAGCAGAAATGGGGGAAATGGAGCGGTAACTCATGAGACGACTGGCCGGGTCGTCACAATTTACCACCTTCGAGAACCGAGAAAGAGGTCATGAGTCTGCTGGGAAGATTGAATTACATCAGTAGGTTCATTGCTCAGCTGACTACCACATGTGAGCCAATATTTAAACTGTGGAAGAAAGATGCGGCAATCAGATGGACGGATGTGCGTCAGGAAGCTTTCGACAAAATCAAGGAATATCTGTCGAATCCGCCAGTGTTGGTTCCACTCGAACCAGAGAGACCTTTGTTCTTGTACATGACAGAACAAAGCCATTTGGTACCTGACGTATCCACACACACAAATTAGTAACAAAGAAGGAAAGAAGAACAATACACAAAACTAACTAAATAGATAGCCGAAACCGTTAGCTCCTCGGCAACGGCGCCAAAAAGTGATCGCTGCCAACTGCGCACTACTAGTAAGTAGCAAGAGAGGGACACAATAGCTTTTACCCGATTTTGGATCGGGATTGAATCCACAGAGAGCTAGAATTGGAATTGAGTATCTATCTAGTTTAGGATTGTGTATATGTTCTTAATTACACTTCTATTCATTTTTGGGGTTTTCTTTTTAATTCTACTTTTATCAAACTACAAATCGTAAAATTATGCTAAGAATTGTTATGCTACGAGTTGTTCAAATAGGTTTAAAAGGCACTAGGGTAGTGACTACCGCCTAGGTGGTCAATTGACGAGTACTTGAATCTAAGGCACATTTGACATATTTGGGGAGTATGTTATAACCGTTGCACGAATTTACCCACTCTACACCTCTCGGTGGTTCAAGTGATTTTGCCCGAATTAGCTTTCTCAAGACCGATTGGGGATGCAATTTTGCACAAGCAACTTAGGGTTCAATTCGGGTATTACTCTCTCGAGGTTTAACCCTTTAATTGGGGCTATCAATCTCTTGAGTACGCCCCAATTCATTTTTGGACCAATTTCAGAGACTTAGGCTCTCTTTCTCAAGAGGAGCTCAAGTCAACTCAACACAAACTAGTGTTTGCAACCACTAATTCAGAAATTAACCATGAAATTGGCCCAAATAACAAACACCCACAGTCAATTTAGCCCTAAATTACAAGACCCATCAATTACCCACACTAGGGTTGAGCCATAACCCTAGCTATGGGGTCTAGCTACTCATAAAAGAAGAATAGCAAGAAATAGATGAAGATAAACACATATTAATTAACTACTAAGCTAAATACAAAGATTCAATGATGGAAAGTAAGTAAAAATGCCCAAAATGGCTAAGAAAAGTCGACCCACGAGCGCAGCTTGTGTATTACAATATCTGATACCCTAAAAATGGAAAAAGAATCTATTTATACTAAGCTAAAAAATCTGGACAAAAATGCCCCTACGGGGTCAGTGCGGACCGCACAAAATGGACCGCGGTCCGCACTAGGCTTTGGTCTTCAAAATTGATCTCTCTGAACTTGGGCTCCGCGGACCGCACAGAATGGACCGCGGCCGCGGAGGCTTCTAGTGCGGTCCGCACAAAGTTGACCGCGGACCGCACAGGCTTCAAACTTGAAAAATCATCCTCTCTGAATCTTGGCACCGCGAACCGCAAAGAATGGACTGCGGCCGCGTTGCCTTCAGTGCGATCGCACAAAATGGTGTGCGGCCGAATTGCCTTGAAGCCTGAAATTCAACTCTCTGAATCTCCCAGTGCGGACCGCACAAAGTGGTATGCGGCCGCACTGGGCTTGTTCTGCCTGAGCTTGCCTTGTCTTTGGCACTTGTGCAAGTTTTACTCCTTTTGAGCCGATCTTTGACATTTTGTCACTTTGTTGATCAAACCTGCAATCAAGCACAACTTGTAAGCCTTTTGGGACTATTTTGTATGAATATTTGATCAAAGCATAAGCAAGAAGGAGTATAAAATGCGTCAAAATCCCTAGTTATCAACTCCCCCAAACTTAAGCTTTTGCTTGTCCTCAAGCAAATAAAATAAGACCCACCCCTTAAG